>NC_091184.1:23456343-23481343 GCF_040958095.1 Procambarus clarkii | reverse complement strand
GACATATATATATATATATATATATATATATATATATATATATATATATATATATATATATATATATATATATATATATATATATATATATATATATATATATATATATATATATAACTACCCATATATATATATATATATATGGGTTATATATATATATATATATATATATATATATATATATATATATATATATATATATATATATATATATATATAAACAGATAATTAGTAAAAAAAAAAAATTTAAATTATTTTACCTTGTACCTAGATCCACCAGGCCTGTTTGGTGCATGTTTCAGTACTTCAGAAATTTGAAAGGTCACGTCTTCCACCTTAACTTGCGGATGTGCGTTGATAGATGATTCTGTAAAATTAACAGTTATTTATATAACAAATTCTGTATAACAATAATATTCTGTAAAATTTAAAGTAATTTACACATCAGATAAAACTCTCCAGAGATGGTGATACACAACATATAAAAGACAAGTTTCAGAACAAAATATGCATTTAGGAATAAGGTTCCGTACATGTAGGTAGCACATGAGAAAAAAAGTGGAAGGTGATCAAGTTTATATTAACATGTTAACGGCTTTATTGAGGCTTTGCAAGAATGAAAAAATATTACTAATATAATCTCACCGACCAATGAATTGTACGTTGTTTAAAAGTAAATTATTTACATTATTATTATTATTTAATACTAATGATATAAAAATGCATTTTGCAATCTACTATTTATGCAAGTATTAACCACAGGATCATGAAATAAACTGCAAAATACTGTAAAGGATAAACCAATTAAGTTTACATTTTCCCATAGCTAAGTCAGTCAGTTCTACAGTACTAGCAGCAGAGAACAATTATGACCAACCTCTATTAAATGAAACAATCTTAAGAGCAAGTGATAGAAATATAATCATTTATACTTAATGTACACTTAATTTGAACTTAAAATTTTAATTTTTTAGTGAATTTTAAATAAAAAAAAAATATTTAATTTTTTTGTTACTTACTTAAAATAACATTATATAGTTCTTGTTTTTCTAGAAATGCTAATTTCTTATTTTGTCCTTTTAGGCTGTATAATGACCAAAGGCCGTTTGTTCCTTTCTTCTTCATCATTCTTCGAACCGTAGTTGCACAATCAGACCCACGTACACTGGTTAAAAGCAACACCTAAAAGCAACAACAAAAATGTAGTACACTAGTAATTTTGATATATGTATGTATGTATGTATGTATGTATGTATGTATGTATGTATGTATGTATGTATGTATGTATGTATGTATGTATGTATGTATGTATGTATGTATGTGTGTATGTATGTATGTATGTGTATGTATGTGTATGTATACATATACATATATATATATATATATATATATATATATATATATATATATATATATATATATATATATATATATATATATATATATATATATATATATGCGAACAAGCCTGAATGGCTATATATATTTTTATATATATATATATATATTGGTGTATACTGGCAGCAGGTTTTCTTTCAAACATGTTTCATTGAATATGACCGCATATTCTGTATTTATTATTTTCTGGTTTAGGGCTTCTATCCCTCTAACTATTTTCTTAGCATCAGGGCTTAATTGAAATAGGAGTTCTCCAAAACTCATTTTCGTACTTTTAAGGTGAAGAAAAGAAGTGATTTACTATAGAGTGTATTACACTTATTTATATAATTTGCACGACGTTTCGAACCTCCATGGTTCATTCTCAAGTGAACAGATCTTACAATACTCTTAGAGAGTTCTCTTAGAGTTAGTTCTCTTAGAGAGAACAACAAGAGAAAACAAGAGAAATGTTTCTAACAAGAGAAATGTTGAACAAGAATACTTGCATAATAGACAAAACCCAAGATGCAAGAAGATTACAAATTCTTGAGGCAATTCACATAAGAATAGAGCGACCTACCATGAACACCCAAATCACGGAACTATTTACTCTACCTACCATGAGAGTAAGGACAAGACAAGAACATATCGATGCCAACACAGAAGACAATGTCCAACATAACATGCCAATTACACTGGATTAATCTTTGTTTAGATAGGAGATGCCTCGTATGGGCCAATAAGCCTTCTGCAGCCTCTATGTTTCACCTCACATTTATCCCTTATGTATCCCCCCATGTTTTCACCTTCATTGTATTATCACCTGACCCAGTGCGGGTATAAAATCAACTAGTATTGTAAGATCTGTTCACTTGAGAATGAACCATGGAGGTTCGAAACGTCGTGCAAATTATATAAATAAGTGTAATACACTCTATAGTAAATCACTTCTTTTCTTCACCTTAAAAGTACGAAAATGAGTTTTGGAGAACTCCTATTTCAATTAAGCCCTGATGCTAAGAAAATAGTTAGAGGGATAGAAGCCCTAAACCAGAAAATAATAAATACAGAATATGCGGTCATATTCAATGAAACATATATATATATATATATATATATATATATATATATATATATATATATATATATATATATATATATATATATATATATATATATATATATATATATATATATATATATATATATATATCATAACTTATGATAAGGCATCTTATCATAAATAACATCTCAACAAAAATCACATCATTCTAGGAGGTGATTTCAATATTGACCTGGGTCTACAAAATAACCCTCTAGTTGACTATTTCCATAACAGCATGTAATCCTCTATGATAATCCCCACAATCACCAAGCACTAGACCAAAGTTCTCAAGTCAAGCCTAGCCTCGGGCCAGGCTTGGGGAGTAGAAGAACTCCCAGACCCCCATCAAGCAGATAAGTGTGTGTGTTATGAAGAGATACATCTCAACGACTAACAAAATTAGCAAGAGAAATATAGTCGTTGAAATGTAAGCCTCATCCTAACCATACACTCAAGACCTTGAGAAAGCACTCAGGAGAGTGTGAAAGACTCTGTGTTAATATTACATAATTTACAAATACATAAGTGTTATATTTTATCCTATCCTATATAAACAAGATTATATCATTATTCTTATTATTTAGCAATTTTATCTTTTCTGCATGAACTATCAAAAAATTTTAATTAGAAAATTAGCAAATATCTGTAATATTTAAGATGAAAAATTGAAGGAAACATTACTGTTAAAATACCACTTACAAATTTTGTTCTGAAACTCGATTCCGCTAACTTCCTATTGAGAACATTAAGATCACCTTCTGCAGCAATAGGATTTGGTATTAGATCTTCTATGATCTTGTCTGTTTCTTTTGTAGTCAAAGTTGCTTTCAATATCTTCACATCACTTTTCAGTTCATTCACATCACTTTTCAGTTCATTCACTTCAGTGTATATGGCCTGCAACATGTTACCTGGAAATTTATACAGTATATAGAAAGTGTACATGCTATTATATTACATATCTTGAATGTACATTTAAAATAAAAGCATTATAAAGTATATTTTAAAATAACTGACACTGAGAAAGCACCCAAAAAGTAGGCTATGACTGATGTGATAGATAATGGGATAATTTCTTAGTAATTATGAAACTGCTTATATAATTGGAAGCAAATTCAGCAATCTAACCTGCTCAGTTTGCAGTCTACTTGAACATGAAACTTATGCCTATCACCCATAGGGTACATATAGGTTATAGGCTACATAATAAATTAATTAAACTTTCAAAACTTACTTATATTCTGCATCATTTCTTTCAAACTCCCATCGTTCTTGTCTGGTGACTTTGGGTCGAATAAATTCCTTGACCTTGGAGTCCTAACGACTGAAGTACTTGGCGTGACCAGCTCATTGTCTTTAAGATTGCAAGATTTAGCTATTAAAATCTAACTACTGTACTGTATAATCAACAAATTTCATGAGCTTTTACTACTGCATACTAATATTATAAGTTATACTATATGTCTACATCACATTTAAACTACCCAACATCAGAAAGAGGGTGAGCCAACATCAGAGAGGGGGGGAGGGTTATCATGAGAGAGAGGAGGGCCAACATGAGAAGAGAAGAAAAAAGAAAAGAAAGAAATAAATAAAGAAAAAGAAAGAAAAGAAAGATAGAGAGACATACAGAGACAGACAGACACATACACACAGAATAAGAAGAGGTGACAGAACAAAATTAACAAAACAAATTTCAACATGAGAAAAGGGAGGTCAACATGAGAGAGAGAATGAGGGTCAACATGAGAGAGTGGGTCAACATGATATATATTTTAAATAATTACTTATTACCTTCATGAAGAAATACTGATGGCGTTGAAGGTGTATTGTGAAGTGTAGTCTTCACTGGAGACTGCTTTTGTAGGACTGTTCTATTAGCTGAAAAGGAGTTATGTTTATTTCAAACACTTGTTAACCAAAATATATTTTTAAGACTTTAATATAGTTTGAACTAACATGAGAGAGGTGGGGGTCAATATGAGATACATATTTTAAAAATTAACTTAAGGTAAGGGACAAATTAACACGTAAGGTAAAGGTAAGATAAAGGACAAATTAACACGTAAGGGACAAACAAAAAGAAAAGTAATAACAAACCTGCTTGTTTCTAGTGACTAGATCAAAGGAAAACCAAAATTTCCCTGAACTGTGACAAGTGAAAAGCACCTGCTAGACAAAGTGGGAAAAGTTCACTAGACCCCATATGCACATAAAAGAATAATATACTTAATATTAAACAATTAGAAATAAACACATATTTCTATACAGAAATTCCAGATAAGCATAAAAATTACTCAAAGCTTCTAGTACTTCCAGAAGGAATTAAAAAAAACAAAAAAAAAAAACAGCAAGAACTAAGTTTAGAGCAGTTTTTAGTTTTTTTTAAACCAAAAGCATAAATAACCAAACAAAGGAAGCATGGTTAAATATCAATTTAGAACTTTTAATGTTATTTACTACTAATCCTTACATTCACTTAATATACCAGAATAATATGGTATTTGCGGAGGACTTATTTCTTTTGAAGGTGTATTCTCATATGAAGATGGCGAACACTTCTTCTTGGATTGAGACGAGTGATGATTGCCTGAAATTATTTAAATTGCTTAATGTATTGAATGGCATTTTTCAAGTTGCAAATTTTTTTTAAATTACTGTAGTAGGTTATCAATGCTTACGTTTGTTATTCTCGGAATTCTCTTCTTCATATTTGAAGCATGGTTTCCTTTTTCGTTGTCGAGGATAGCCCATATCGTCTTCAGTTTCGACATTTGAAGTGTCTTCCGCAGCTAAGCATCTTCGTTTTGCAACGTCAAAATCATCTGTAATAATTGAATATAATTAGTAATATATCAGCGAGATATATATTTATCGTTACCTAGTAGAGTAGCGAACACTAAGAAATAACTTAAATCAGCTTCCTAAAGAGATGTTTAATAAAACGACGTACATGATTTGGAACTTATAACTGGGGCACAAAAGTCTTAAGTAGCTATGAGGAAACCCATCTTGTGATTAAAATATAATTATAATGCTGTTTTTGTCTGCAGTGTTAAAGTTATGGTGAATGAATGAATAGGTGTCTTGTATCTTAAATCTTAATAATTATAAATTTAATACCTACCAGTTGTTGATAGGATTGTTGATACGACATGCACTCGCCAATTTGTCGTGTCTGGCTTTTCGTGCTTTTGGGCACTAACTGTATGCCTGCTCTGTGGCCACCAGCACAATATTTTTTCCTGAAAAGTCGAAATAAACTGTTACATGCTAATTTTAGCACTAATTTGGAATATTTTTAAAGCAACTCAATATATGCAATTTTTTAGTTTCAAAGTAATGCTTACATCATCAGATTTTTCAATCCAGGTTGTGGAGATGATACCCACACTACGATCATTGAAGCCTACCACTGCATACCGCTTTTCAGATGTCATCTACAAAATTGAAAAATCTTATTAAGGGTTGTTCTCCCCAAAAAAAGAAATTAGCATAAAGTTGGTAATAGATTTACTTGATTGTGTCAATCATAGATTAGCCACATTTGTAAATGATTTTCGGTTGGTATAAACAGTAGCTGCCATGTATGGACTAAAAGGCTTAATACAGTTTTATCTCTTAATGTGCTCTCAAAATATTAATAATTTTCATGAAATACAGGGTAATGGGATTTTTAAACAGGTAAATATTGGTCAAAAGATAATAGCTTTAATAAAAAACAAAATTGTGAATCTCATTAACTTACAATATTAGTTCAAACTATTATTAAAGCATGGATACAGTATTTAAATACGTACTTGTCATAAGTCATGTAGTATTGACAGAAAAGTATTTGCGCTTTCTGTCTCGATCATCATACCTGTGCGGTTTAGTTTTCTTGCTGGAATCACCTTCATGGATGAATTCCTAGTAAGAACCTTAAATGCTCCAATTAATTTGGAGTTACAAGGTTTCTCAAAGAGAGGTATACTTCTCGAATATACCCTGCAAAGGAACATGCTGTCTCCATTTTCATCGGTGTCACTGACAGTGTCCAAAACTTGGCAGCAAGTTTCATTATTCAGCAAATAGGCATTGTTTGGTGCCTTGGTATATATTTTATGTTCTGTATTTGGTGTATAAATCCTTTGAGCATGCTGCATCTCTTTCAGCCTCTTTGCAATTTGAACAAGAGGGTTTTTACTTGATCGAACCATATTCTTAACCTGCTGCAGGTAATTTTCAAATGGAAATGCTGAACATCTGTCCAAACTACCAAACTTTTTTTTTTTTTTTTTTTTTTTTTTTTTTTTTTTTTTTTTTTTTTTTTTTTTTTTTTTTTTTTTTTTTTTTTTTTTTTTTTGAGATATATACAAGAGTTGTTACATTCTTGTACAGCCACTAGTACGCGTAGCGTTTCGGGCAAGTCCTTAATCCTATGGTCCCTGGAATACGATCCCCTGCCGCGAAGAATCGTTTAAACTCTTTGGCATCAGAGGATATGTGTGTTAGGCAGTGTACATTGTACACTAAAAAATCCTTACCATACAGCTCACGAGCCTTTAACACAAAGTACAGCAAAATATCATGTGCATATTGGCTGTAATTTAACTGAATCAATTTAGGTGATACAAGAATAGAAATGGCTACACTCAGAGTCAGGAAATGGTCATACAATTCTTTGGGTAAGATTCCCTTCAGTACAATCTTACCGGTGTAGAGAAGGAGTTGCCTGTATTCAGTCGCTTTCCATCTATCAACCTCTGAAAGACTTCGAGGTTTACGTGCAAAGTGCATAGGCACAAATTGTGTTAGTTGAATTAGACGCTGACTAATTTCATCAACTTGGCGAGCACATAATTTTACGTTTTTATTTCGTATCCAGGCAAGAAGTAACCTTTTCATAACCCCAAGACATATCTGATGCATATAGTCTATGGGAAAAGTACTCACCATATTTATATTTAAGTCACAGAATGGTGATCTGCCATGGTGATGTTGAGAATTAGATTGATTACGAAAATCTTCATCTGTTATGAGTTGTAAATTTTTCACTTGTTGATAAGTCATTCTTCCATTCCAAACACCCTCTTGGGTACATCTATCACACCCAAAGTAGCCAGAGTGGAGTTTGATTGCCTTCACCATTGCTTTTGCTGGGGCATCACATATGACTCCTTTTAGTTTTACTGGCAATGTTTTGTCATCATTTTTAAATCCATAGTGCATAATTTTTTTCAAATCCTGAATGAATTCATTTAAAAAATCTAAATCACTAGGTTTAGAGCTTCCGTATGTGAGGACTACTGGGAAAACTCTTATAGGTTTGACATTATTGATAGCACAAAGAACAGGCCATAAACTTTCATTTTTACTTCTAAATATTGGCAAACCATCAATGTTGCAAATTAAAGATATTTCTGCCAAATCTCTTATTGTTGATTTAGGATACAGCCTTAAAGTTTTCAACATTTCCTCCTCTAACCCCAAGTAGATATACATCATGCCTGATTTAGTCTCAGTAGGTATATGTTTAACTGTATTCAGTAACGAACGAGCTATTTTTGGCAAGTCAGCATGTCCCTGTTTTCTCAATTTTTTTAATAAATTATCAATGGCATTGTGTGTTATGCCATATTTATTAACCCATACTAACAATACATCTGATAATGATTTATCATCCTCATCACCACTGCTCTCTGACTCTGATGATATTGGGTCATGCTCATCAATCATGTCCCAAGTCCAATCTCTCTCTCTCTGACTTTCAAGAGATGATGCATCTTCATTGGCTCCACAACCAATATTAGGTTCTGAATTAGATGACAAAGCAGCATGGTCATCGTCTATGCTGTTTGTTGTAACATTGGCCAAAGGATCCTGATTCAACAACTGAATCTCAACCTCATCACTATTTTCATTTTTGCCACGCTGGGACGCCTGTTCTTTTAGGCGTCGCTTTTTGGCCCGTGACATACGCTGCCATCTTGTGTGGTATTCTCTTCTTTTTTCTATAATGTGTGCATACATTCTGAAGGAGAAAGGCCAAGTGCTACATTACCAATTACTATTACAAGATTATTAGTAAAGTACTGTACTGCAAAAAGCAAATAAAATGGGGTAAACTAAACTTTGAAAACAAATAATAATTAAAACAGGTAAATTAGTAAAATAACAAAGGCTTAAGCAGACATGACTCTGCTTAAGCCATGTAAAGCAGACAGATAAGATGGCAATATATAAGGGGAAAAAATTAAAAAGCTAGGATATAAAACTAATTGAGATCAAAAGCATAAATTACTATAGGGGAAAAAATAACAAATGACTTCATAAAATAATTATCCAATTGCCAACAGCAACTTGGTAGTACGAGTCTAAGTCTAAGAAACAAACAAAATTTAAATGCTGTTATCTGCAATGAAACAATACATACTATTGCAGGTACCGAAACATTGATGAATGTAAAAAATAGAGGTGTGAAAAAAAGGAGGTGTTATACCAAAACAGATGCAGAACTAGGAAACAGGATTTCTTCAACAGAAATTTTGAAATTGTTCACAATTTTTGTTAGACTAAAGTTGGAGTATGCAGCAGTTGTATGGTGTGCCCATATCTTAGAAAGCATATCAACAAACTGGAAACGGTGCAGAGACATGCCACTAACTGGCATTAACTAAATGCCAAAAAATATGCCAAATATACTACATAAATATACATACTACACATGCACAATAATTGTCCTGGGTCCAATGTCCTGGGACCTCTGATATTCATAATATATATATATATATATATATATATATATATATATATATATATATATATATATATATATATATATATATAGGGCCATCAACACACCTCCAGCTAGGGCCACCAACACACCTCCAGGGCCACCAACACGCCTCCAGGGCCATCAACACAACACCACCATCAACACACCTCCAGCCAGGGCCACCAACACACCTCCAGGGCCACCAACACACCTCCAGGGCCACCAACACACCTCCAGGGCCACCAACACGTCTCCAGGGCCATCAACACACCTCCAGGGCCACCAACACACCTCCAGGGCCATCAACACACCTCCAGGGCCACCAACACACCTCCAGGGCCATCAACACACCTCCAGGGCCACCAACACACCTCCAGGGCCACCAACACACCTCCAGGGCCATCAACACGCCTCCAGGGCCATCAACACAACACCACCATCAACACACCTCCAGCCAGGGCCACCAACACACCTCCAGGGCCACCAACACACCTCCAGGGCCACCAACACACCTCCAGGGCCACCAACACACCTCCAGGGCCATCAACACGCCTCCAGGGCCATCAACACAACACCACCATCAACACACCTCCAACCAGGGCCACCAACACACCTCCAGGGCCACCAACACACCTCCAGGGCCACCAACACACCTCCAGGGCCACCAACACGTCTCCAGGGCCATCAACACACCTCCAGGGCCACCAACACGCCTCCAGGGCCATCAACTCAACACCACCATCAACACACCTCTAGCCAGGGCCATCAACACAACACCACCATCAACACACCTCCAGCCAGGGCCATCAACACACCTCCAGCCAGGGCCGTCAAAACAACACCACCATCAACACACCATCCAGCCTACCACCATAAGCTTATATATATACTACACATGTCTAAGAGCAAATAAAAGAAAACAGTTACCTTAACTATTGAAGATGCAGCAAGATTTTGTGGATAAGCCAACAGCAGTCCCTCTCGACACGGTTTTAAAATGGCGGCGACTACCACAACATGCAACGAGCCTAAAGAATGTCCAGCGCTAGCATTATCTAAATGCTATTATATATTATCAAGCAATACGGAAATCTAAAATAAAAAAAATGATACAAATAATTGTATTAAATATTTATTTGCAATTACAATACCTCGGGAATATATTTTTGCGTTAGCAAAACATATTAAGTTTGTATTTAGTTTAACTCAAATTAAAAAATTCTTTACAAATTCATTCATGTTTTTATTCATGTTGTTCATGTTTTTATGTTAAAATGTTTTTGTTGATTTGTTTGTATATTTTCATAAGTAAAGCATGCTTACCATCTTATTCCAAGTTTTATGATAACTTTACAAGGTTTAAAACATAAAGTTCAATATATATTCTGGTTTTCACACAGGAATTATACGTTAATATAACATCATAATAACGTAATGATGTCGTGTAAATAACGTTATACTGACGTCATATAAATGTTATATTTATGTTATAAGAACGTAAATTGGATAGCTTTACAGAAAGTAAACAAAAAAAACTAAATGTTGACTGAAAATTATTTATTCTTAAATATAAAGCATGAAAACATTATAATTCCATAGCATTTACTATTATTTTTAAATTTTTACATAAATCTTAAAAAATTGTGTCTCAAGAATATATGTTTTTAGTTATATCCTTTGGTTTTAAGAACGTCAGATATACGTATTTATGTCAAAAGTTACAGTATTACCTTTGTGGGACCATTTAAAAACGTCCACAAACGTTCTGTGTTTGCTGGGAATTGAGAGAGAGAATGTTCTATAGACAGAGCATCAATATGGCTTAAGGTGTTGAGCTTTGCCTCAAGACGAAGCTTGGGCTGATCTCTAATTTGTTTCTTGGGAGGAAAGGGAGGGAATAAAACTGGAAAGGGTCTAATCTCCCACGGTGCAGGAAAGGGCCGTTGTTGTCTCTCATGGTACAAATGATAAATCTGATACATTCTGAGTTCAGTTCCAGTTTTAGTTATCCATTTGGAACAATGTTGACCTTCAATAAAGAAATTCTGGAGGGCTTCTGTGCAAGGGTAAGGGTGAGCTAGCCTAAGCATGTTTATGCCAATTTAACAGTTAATTTCAGCAACACGATCAACGACGCTTGGAATATTAAGTTCCATTCTCATGTTAGGTATCTTTGTGGTACGCGGGCACCCAAGGATTAGGAACATTTATTACTGTTACGCAAACCACACTCTAGAAATTGAAGAGACGACGACGTTTTGATCTGTCCTGGACCATTATCAAGTCGTTTGTGATGAGACGAGGGAGGCAAAGGCATTAAGTAAGGCAAGAGAGAGGCGAGGAGATGGAAATCTTAGAGGAAGGTTAGAGCAAGGCAAAAGGTACTCGCCTAATTGTTCTCACCTAATTGTGCTTGCGGGGGTTGAGCTTTGGCTCTTTGGTCCCGCCTCTCAACTGTCAATCAACTGGTGTACAGATTCCTGAGCCTACTGGGCTCTATCATATCTACATTTGAAACTGTGTATGGAGTCAGCCTCCACTACATCACTTCCTAGTGCATTCCATTTATTAACTACTCTGACACTGAAAAAATTCTTTCTAACGTCTCTGTGACTCATCTGGGTACTAAATTTCCACCTGTATCCCCTTGTTCGTGTCCCACCCGTGCTGAAGAGTTTGTCTTTGTCCACCCTGTCAATTCCCCTGAGAATTTTGTAGGTGGTTATCATGTCTCCCCTTACTCTTCTGTTTTCCAGGGATGTGAGGTTCAGTTCCTTTAGCCTTTCCTCGTAGCTGTGATGGAGTGATGAGTGGAGGAGTGGTGTACCATAGGAGTGATGTACCATGGGAGAGTGTGCCTATAAGATACATAGTGGTTATGTACCATGGGAGAGTGTGCCTGTAAGACACAAGGTGGTGATATACCATGGGAGAGTGTGCCTGTAAGATACATAGTGGTTATGTACCATGGGAGAGTATGCCTGTAAGACACATGGTGGTGATGTACCATGGGAGAGTGTGCCTGTAAGACACATGGTGGTGATGTACCATGGGAGAGTGTGCCTGTAAGACACATGGTGGTGATGTACCATGGGAGAGTGTGCCTGTAGGACACATGGTGGTGATGTACCATGGGAGAGTGTGCCTGTAAGACACATGGTGGTGATGTACCATGGGAGTGTGTGCCTGTAAGACACATGGTGGTGATGTACCATGGGAGAGTGTGCCTGTAAGACACATGGTGGTGATGTACCATGGGAGAGTGTGCCTGTAAGACACATGGTGGTGATGTACCATGGGAGAGTGTGCCTGTAAGACACATGGTGGTGATGTACCATGGGAGAGTGTGCCTGTAAGACACATGGTGGTGATGTAACATGGGAGAGTGGGCCTGTAAGACACATGGTGGTGATGTACCATGGGAGAGTGTGCCTGTAAGACACATGGTGGTGATGTAACATGGGAGAGTGGGCCTGTAAGACACATGGTGGTGATGTACCATGGGAGAGTGTGCCTGTAAGACACATGGTGGTGATGTACCATGGGAGAGTGTGCCTGTAAGACACATGGTGGTGATGTACCATGGGAGAGTGTGCCTGTAAGACACATGGTGGTGATGTACCATGGGAGAGTGTGCCTGTAAGACACATGGTGGTGATGTACCATGGGAGAGTGTGCCTGTAAGACACATGGTGGTGATGTAACATGGGAGAGTGGGCCTGTAAGACACATGGTGGTGATGTACCATGGGAGAGTGTGCCTGTAAGACACATGGTGGTGATGTACCATGGGAGAGTGTGCCTGTAAGACACATGGTGGTGATGTAACATGGGAGAGTGGGCCTGTAAGACACATGGTGGTGATGAACCATGGGAGAGTGTGCCTGTAAGACACATGGTGGTGATGTACCATGGGAGAGTGTGCCTGTAAGACACATGGTGGTGATGTACCATGGGAGAGTGTGCCTGTAAGACACATGGTGGTGATGCACCATGGGAGAGTGTGCCTGTAAGACACATGGTGGTGATGTACCATGGGAGAGTGTGCCTGTAAGACACATGGTGGTGATGAACCATGGGAGAGTGTGCCTGTAAGACACATGGTGGTGATGTACCATGGGAGAGTGTGCCTGTAAGACACATGGTGGTGATGTACCATGGGAGAGTGTGCCTGTAAGACACATGGTGGTGATGCACCATGGGAGAGTGTGCCTGTAAGACACATGGTGGTGATGTACCATGGGAGAGTGTGCCTGTAAGACACATGGTGGTGATGTACCATGGGAGAGTGTGCCTGTAAGACACACAGACATTCACCCATAACGCTATGTGTGCTATTGGCTGTACAAGAATGTAAGAACCCTTGTATACAAAAATAATAAATAAAATACAGTAATATATCATAATATATTACTATATTATATCTTAATTATGTAAAATATCATAATTCCTATTGTTTAGCTTTCTAAGTTTTCTCAAGCATTACATGGGTTACTGTGTGCAGGTGTTTAACACTAGGGGGGGGGGGGGGCAGGGTTCATGCAGGCTTCACATACAGCTGTAATTAGGTCAGTTTCAGTCTCATCTGTCCTGCACCTCGCAGTGTTCTACAATGTTAAAGATTTTTCTTTTAAACCATTTCATATATTATTGGGCCCCAGAGACATCATCTATAACTTTTTTTACTCCTCTGTATGATACTTTTTTTCTAATTTTACCAAAAAAATCATAAAACTTTTTCCTTAAAAGATTAACGGCAACTTTTGATTTCAATATTATCTTTCTCTTTCTTAATCCTCTTTCTTGATGATATTGAGCCCTGGTGCCACACCTGAGCTGGGGCCACCAAACATCTCTGGGCCCCCTGCATCCTTCCATACATTATGCAACAATAAATAAATAAATAATAAATGTTTATTTAGGTAAGGTTCATATATATAAGAGATTTAACAAAGAATGATGGATTTTTTTTTTTTTTTTTAGATATATACAAGAGTTGTTACATTCTTGTACAGCCATTAGTACGCGTAGCATTTCGGCCAGGTTTATAGATAGAGCTAGTACATACAATGCCTAAAGCCACTATTACGCAAAGCGTTTCGGGCATGAGAAACATTAATGACTAAAGCTTAATACTAATTGAGTATAAAGAATAAAATGTGTTGAGAACAAATAAAAATAGAGATAAAAAAAAGTGGTGAACATGGCTGAAAAAGCAGCACAAATACAATTAGGTCGACAAACAGCGTTGATTAAAAAAATAGACATGGATTGACTATAGAAGGGTAAGGTAGGTTACAGGGAATTTATTAGGTAGTGCTTCGTTTTTATCTTAAACTGGTTGAGAGAGGTACAGTCTTTAACATGGTTGGGAAGGTCATTCCACAATCTGGGTCCCTTGATTTGTAGAGCATTTCTGGTTTGATTAAGTCGTACTCTAGGAATATCAAAACTGTATTTATTTCTGGTGTGGTGCTCATGGGTTCTGTTACAACCTTCTATGAAGCTTTTGAGGTCAGGATTGGCATTACAGTTTAGCTTTTTATATATGTATAATACACATGAGAGAATGTGCAGTGACTTAATGTCTAACATATTCAGAGATTTGAGTAGGGGTACCGAGTGATGTCTGGGGCCAGAGTTGGATATTGTCCTAATAGCAGCTTTGTGTTGAGTAATTAGAGGACGTAAATGATTTTGGGTAGTAGAACCCCAAGCACCCCAAGAACCCCAAGATGGTTTTTGTTCAGTCTGTTATCTAGTATTAGATTTCTAAGGTTTGAGTTGAATTCGGACACATCAGTGTTTGGAATTCTATAGACTGCACCCACAGACAGGACAGATTCGGCATCCTTGACTCTGAAACTGGCGAAGATGTACTCCCCACAGCAGTCTCTAGTTCTAATTACTTTTAAGCATGTTAGTTCTTGGTGGTAGTAAAGAGCAGTACCACCACCTCTCTGAATTTGACGACAGTTGTGAATTGCCGAGTAGTTAGGCATGTTAAAGAGTTGAGTAGTGTTATGGTTTTAGTCAGACAAACAATCTTCGTCCACATGGTTTTTATTCTCCGCCAGAAACAACAACAACAAAACATTATCAGGTACATGAAATATTATTAACAAGATCATAAACAAAAGAGCATCTGCTCCAAACATGCTACCTCCAACATCTGTAGTACTCAATCCCAACATTCCTCCCCTTTTAAATAAACTATATCCCTACAGGTTAAGTCTATCAGGCGGTCGTATGACTCTTCCTGATTTTCTCAACTGGAAGTCCTGACCTGTTACTTCTGGGAAATATTCTTCTGAATTACTCCTTGTAGAGTCCATAGGGTTAACTGTATCCCCATTACCCTCTACTGCCCCTTGCTCTGCCTCCCAGTCTCCTGCAGGTCCTGCTATCCCTTCATTATAAGGATGGATATCACTAGTTGCCCCACCCCCACCTGAAGGGTCTTCAAAATTCCCTGTGAACCTTGGCATGAGCTGATTGGCATGCCTTTTCCAATTAATGTTCCCAAAACTCTGCACTTGCACAGTGAAGTTCCTGCGGCCTAGGACCTCCCTAATTTTCCCTTCCACCCAGGGCTTTCCACTTCCAAAATTCCTTGCATATACTGCATCCCCCTCATTAAACAACAATTCCTCTCCCTGAGCCAACTGACTGGCCAAGCTAGTTACCGATTTCTCTTTATTGGGATCTGTCTTTACTGCTTCCATGTGCACTTTAAAGTGTCTATTAAACAGTAATTCAGAAGGAGATTTACCAGTAGTAGAATGAACAGTTTTCCTTTGATTATATAAAAATCTACAGTCTTGTATTAATAGTACCTTCCGTAAACCGCATTAACCCTTCTTTCAAGGATCTCACTGCTCTCTCTGCTAGACCATTTGAAGAAGGATTATAGGGGGCAGGTGTTACATGTTTAATACCATTTTTCCTAAATTATTATTAAGTATTAAGTATTATAATTAGTATTAAGTATTAAGTTCTAGATATTAATGTTTTTCTTGCCCGAAACGCATTGCGTAATAGTGGCTTTAGGCATTGTATGTACTAGCTCTATCTATATATCAATCCATTAATGTAACATCACTTGTATGTATATACCTTACCTGAATAAACATCTGAATCTGAATCTGAATCTAAAAAAATCCTCTATTTCCACAGAAACAAAATAAGGAGCATTGTCTGAGACAATTATGTCTGGCAATCCAAAATTACAAAATGTTTTCCTTAGTAATTCACAAGTTACAGATGATGTGGTGGAATTACACACATGCACATCCAGAAATTTGGTGTATGAATCCACCACCACTAGGTAATATTTATTATCCATAGGTCCCGCATAATCTACATGAAGTCTAGACCAGGGTTTTCCAGTGCATGGACAAGAAAGTACTGGGGCCTGGGGTTTCTGATAATTCTTAAAGCAAATATGACAATTTTTTGTTACCTCAGCAATATCCTGGTCTATTTTTGGCCACCAAACCCAACTTCTAGCTTCTGCTTTCATAGCATTTATGCCATTATGGCCTACATGCAGCTGTTCCAAAATCTTACATCTCAGTTCCCCAGGCACCACCACTCTATTCCTATACAAGAGTACATCCTGGTGAATACTAAGGTCAGCCTTCACTGCAGCATACTCTGACAATAACAAATTATCATTCCAACCATATTTGACATTTTTCAACAACAGACTTAAAACATGTAAAAAAATGGTTAAACAAATTTTTTTTTTCTCCCTCTCTATTTAGGCTGCGATGCTGAAACTTGGACCACTTGCAGACCTCTTCACGTGTAACACGTCAATAAATTTTCATTGCACTAGAACAACTTTTATGAACCCTATCTAACGCCCCCTTAATTTAGGATCTCTACCAGTTGCCTTCCTAATAGTCTGGAATGAAATATCCTCAAAAGACATAGATTCCACCAGGTTAACATACTCCACTGGAATACTGGAATTTAATTCTTCTGTCACAGGCAATCTACTTAATGTATCAGCTACTACATTATCCTTGCCTGGCTTAAACTCTAAATCATACTCAAACTGAGAGAGTAGTAATGCCCATCTTTGAATTCTAGCATTGGCATTAACTGGAATCTGCTTACCTCTGCCAAACAATCCTAGCAGGGGTTTATGATCTGTTCTAGCAAGAAATTTCCTCCCCAGCAGAAAATACCTCAGTTTTCTTACAGCATATACCAAAGCTAAGGCTTCTTTATCTAACTGAGAATAATTCTGTTCTGCAGGAGATAATTTCTTGCTAGCAAAATATACTACTTTATCCTGACCATCTACTTCCTGTAATAATACACACGTCCCACCCAGAGGATGAGTATGGGGATCACATCCACCCACAGGAAGGGTATGGGGTCCAATACCACCCACAGGATGAGTATGGCGTCCACTACAACCCACAGGATGGGTATGGGGCTCCAACCACCCATAAAATGGGTATGGGGTCCAATAACACCCACTGGATGTGTATATGGCGTCCATTGCCGCGCGTCGAGCTCGAAAACCGCAACATTCATCTCAGAACCATGCCTATTTCATGCAGATTCCTTAATAAACGTAAAAGTTTTATATGTCACAAGAAAGATAGAAATATAAGCTTCATTCTAAATACCTTACCATGGGCATATTTAAATTTAAACCGAAGATACGTGTACTTTTATAATAGCCGAGCTCCGACCCCGGACAGATCGATCGATCACCGAGCAACTCTCTCTCAGAACAATGTTTATTTCACGTGAATTCGTTAGTAAACATATATGTTTTATATGTCTCAAGAAAGACAGACATATAAGCTTCGCTTTAAACACTTTACTATAGACATATTTAAATTTCTAATGAAGATTATTGTATTTTAAAAATTACGGAGCTCCCACCCTGTACAGACTGAACGACAGAGCAACTCTCTCTCAGATCAATGTTTATTTCACGTAAATTCGTTAATAAACACAAATGTTTTATAAGTCTTAAGCAAGATAGAAATAAGAGCTTCATTTTCAATACATTACAATAGACATATTTATAGCTCAAGTGAAGATACATATGTTTTTATAGTAGCGCTCAGTAGCTTGTCGGGCATGGAGTGCAGACGCCTACGCACTTGCCGATATATTGTATAATTAACAAAGATACGCTAATAAAGCCTAAAATCTTATATGCCTCCAGAAAGACCGATATATGAACATTATTATAATTGCACCAAATGAAATATATCATGTTCGAGAACAAAGATATATCAATTTTAAATTAAGTTTCGACTCTCTCTCGGGTGAGAGAGATGGGGCGACTCTCGCCCCATCTATTGGAGATTCTGTGCACTAAATACCCAAAGCTACTCAAACCCTCCTAGCATTATTTAAGTAATGAAGTAATATGGTATATTTACTCACTATAATGTGGGTGCTGAATGCAGAACATGAGAAAACATATATTTACTCCAAACTAATATAATTTCATTATGAAATAAGTAGCATCAAAGGAAGTCGATGGTCCAAGCAGCAATGTTGTGGAGCGACTTATCCAAGATATATCGTTTGGAAAGTGTTTGTTGGCATATCCAGTTGTCGCACTTCTCTGCTCAAATTATCACAAATTTAAATTATAATGTTAACAAGTAGAATACGTATTTTTAATAAAATCTAACATAACTAGCCAGAAAACATTTAACATTAATTAAAAAATATATGTTTGGAAGTTAAATCGACTTCATAGGACAATGGTTTTGTTATATATACTCGTTATTCGTTGACATGCGTTCGCTACTTAAACTACCATGTACTGTACTTATGTAAAATCTCCCATGTCTCTTCGCTCATCTCACCGAACCCTACAGGCTCTGTGATATATTGTTTAATTAATTGAGATTCACAAATAAAGCTAATAATTGTATATGTTATCAAAAAGGCAGAGCTTAGTTTAGTTCATTTATTATGCACTCCATACCCATCCTATGGACGATAGTGGAGTGTTACAGAGGCACATAATGGGCTCAGGGAATGAGCCCCACAATTCATATAGCCAAGCAAGTTATAATCTTGATAAGCTAGTTACAAAAGTCAATACACATTGTCACATCAACAATGGGCTCGAGACCGACCACAAGTACAGTTTATAATTTAAGCAACTGACATATATGGAGGGCTAGTGTCACAATTGATATGTTTATCCTACACATAACCCCCTCTCCCCCATCCAATGGGCAGCGGTGGATAGGTTACAATCAAGTTTTTTTTTTGCGTTTTATTCAGAGATTAGGTCTTATTAGGTGAGGAAAGATATTCATATTTTAAAGAAGGTTTCTTGGCTCTCCATTTGTAACAAACTTACACATTGATGGAAAATATACAACCTTTTGAAAATCAATGTTAGTTTGATCTAGATATTGTAATTAACGAAAGTATTTATGTCATCAGAAAGGTAGAAATATAGGATACATTTAAAATCCTTTGTCATAAATATAACTGAAGTGAAAACGAAGATATATGCGTTTTGATAGTTACTTGATGGCTTGCTCTGAGAGTGTGAAGCCCTGCACACCAGCCAATAAATTGTATAATTAGTTTCCATATATTTTAATTAATCTTAAAAATCTATATGTCAGAAGAAAGGAAGATGTAGTCGTTAATGTGACAACATTTAAAAATATATATCTCTTAAGTTAAATAAATAATACCACCTTATCGCCGGTGTCCGGACACATGAAAATTACCTAGGTATCAGTATCCAGCCAGGCGGGGATCACAGGCTGCACAATACTGATAAATTATATAATGTACTACTTGTGGTCGATCTCGAACCCATTTATGATTTGACGACTTATAGTGAATTTTGTAACTAGCTCATCAAGATTGTAACTTGCTTAGCTAAATGAATTGTGGGGTTCGGTCCATTCATTTTCTTTCTTTATTATGCACCCCATAATACACATCCCGTGGGCGGTGGTGTAAAGGATTACAGAGGCACATAATCGGTTCAGGAACTGAACCCTCTAGTTCGTTTAGCTAAGCAAATAACAATCTTTTGACGCTAGTTACAAAATTATTAATGTACACATACTTATGCATACATGTACATATACATACGTATACATATATAAATACACATACATATTTAATCACCCACACAAATACACACATCAGTAATTTTTTGTGTCACAAGTGATTCAACAAGAGGCTCACAACAGTCACTATACAAGGCACTTTACATCTATGGTGAGTCACACAGTTACTAGTCTTGCTGCACACCCACCCAACTGGGCGGCAGCTTTACAGTCATGTGCTCCACACCCACCCAACTGGGCGGCAGCTTTACAGTCATGTGCTCCACACCCACCCAACTGGGCGGCAGCTTTACAGTTACCTGGTGTTATTCTTCACCTATATCTTTTTCTGGTTAATCCCTATTTACATTATGCAGTTCAGGTTTCGTCGCCATACTATAGTTTTTAGTTTAGTTAATTTATCACATAATGGGTTCAGGGACTGAACACACAATTTATTTATCTAAGCAAGTTACAATCTTGAGGAGCTAGCCACAAAATTCATAACACATCGTCACATCAACAACATGTGTTCGAGATCGACCACAAGTACAGTTTCTAAATTAAGCAAATGCTATATGTGGAGAGCTAGTGTCACAATTGATATGTTTGTCCTGCACATTTCCACAGTAGTTTGCTTGGGTTTGCTTGGGTACATAGACAAGAGACTGAACTTCAGCACCCACATACAACACATAAAGGGATGCTCTGAGAGAGAGAGAGAGAGAGAGAGAGAGGGAGAGTAAAAATATCCACTGAGGTCTGATTAAGTCCTTTTGGGGACCTTAATCATTAGGACGTTCAATGATTAACGCAAAGTGAGGCGTATTCAGATGGTATATTGACAACATTCAGCATATCTCATAATGACCTAGTAGTACTTGGTGCACAAATACCTTTTCCAAAGGAATCGCAAAACATAATTAAACACAACTGTACCGTACAGTGTTATATATTTATTTCAGTTTGAACAATTTTTAACATTAAAGGATAAATCCTTTAATTGGTTGAAATTGGTTTTAATATTCGAAATCTAATTTGTTGATGTTAAATAATATAAGGTTCAAATTTATTAAGATACATACTTTAAAAACTATTTCTATTTGAAATTTAAATAACATTAAAAGAGTACAGAATATAACAAATACCGACTATATAAAAGACCTGATAGTTGCAGCACTTAATTATGCTATTGTAACACATTGAAAGTAATAACATTATTTGATTCAGCAAAGCATTTGGTAAGGTTATAATAATAATAATAATAATAATAATAATAATAATAATAATAATAATGTATTAATTAAGTATTTTAAATTATAATTTACAACTTGCTAGCGCACAAGAAACAAATCCACGAATCATCATTACATTCTGTAACACCTACACATGATCCATGGTGCCAAATATTGCAACGTTCACAGCATACCATCAGCTTCAAATCATTTAGCTTTCTGCAAATGCAGTACACTTCCATCGAGCATGACCGGATGATTCGTTTTCTTCTCAGTGTCTGAGCTGCAGGGAATGAGATGAGACACTTTCCTTTAAAGTTCTCTTGAAGATGTTGTCTCATTCTGCATATCATACGAGGTTCACCGGATCTACACCACTTGCAAGTGATGCAGCAAACGCCACAGCATATACCCCACTCATACTTTAGTCCTTGTGTCTGCTGACATTCATTATATTGCATATCAGCTTATCATCCTGGCAATTAGCAAGAGCATACAAGATAACTTCAGTAGATTTGGATGGTAATTTATGCCTGGTGTCGTATATGTTAATTTGTCCAGTTACTCCAATGTTGGAAACGGTGGCCCAGTGACAACCATCAACTTGGATAATTTGAATAAATTCACCAATTGTAACTGGCCAGGAGAGGTCCCGCTACCACGCTGGGTCATGAAGGCCTTCTAGGCTTGGCACAGTTTGTTTGATGAGGTCACATGCAGATTTTATATGAAGGTCAGAGAGCTGTACATTTGTTCCAATGTTCATTATCTCGTCATTTGTTAAATAATTTAACATTGTCGAATGTGAAGCACTGTTATCACTCTCCTTATTGTTGCATTGGTGTGAGGAGTGGCAGTGATTGGTTCAGTTTATTTTTTTTTTAAATAGGGACATAAATTTGTACTGCAGATACCAGTACAGTTGCACCGTTTCTTTATATATTTTATACTTGGGTTAGCAAGGCGAGACGCTTCTCTTAACGTGATACTGTTGGTATCAAATAGAAATAGTTTTTAAAGTATGTATCTTAATAAATTTGAACCTTATATTATCAACATCAACATATTATATTATTTAACATCAACAAATTAGATTTCGAATGTTAAAACCAATTTCAACCAATTAAAGGATTTATCTTTTTTAAAGGATTTAATTAAAGGATTTGACACAAAAATCAGTATGAAAATTACCTCGGCTGAGGATATTGAAAAACTTCAAGCTGATATTAATAAAGTTTTCGACTGGGCATCAGAAAATAACATGATGTTTAACAGTGATAAATTCCAGGTACTCAGGTACGGTAAAAATGAGGACCTTAAACATAATACAGAGTACAAAACACAATCAAATGTACCCATAGTAGGAAAACAGCATGTAAAGGATTTGGGAATAATAATGTCTGACGACCTAACGTTTAAGGAGCATAACCAAGCAAATATTGCGACAGCCAGAAAAATGATAGGATGGATTACGAGAACTTTCAAATCCAGGGATCCCATCACAATGGTTGTACTCTTCAAGTCACTTGTGTTGTCCCGTCTTGAGTACTGCTCAGTACTCACTTCCCCCTTCAGAGCAGGAGAGATTGCTGAAATAGAGGGAATACAGAGAACATATACGGCACGCATAGACGCAATAAAGCACCTAAATTATTGGGATCGTCTCATAGCCCTCCAAATGTACTCACTAGAAAGAAGACGAGAGAGATATCAAATAATATACACCTGGAAGATACTGGAGGGCCAAGTACCAAATCTACACAGTAAAATAACAACGTACTGGAGTGAACGATATGGAAGAAAATGTAGAATAGAACCAGTGAAGAGCAGAGGTGCCATAGGCACAATCAGAGAACACTGTATAAACATCAGAGGTCCGCGGTTGTTCAACGTCCTCCCAGCAAGCATAAGAAATATTGCCGGAACAACCGGGGACATTTTCAAGAGGAAACTAGATTTATTCCTCCAAGGAGTGCCGGACCAACCGGGCTGTGGTGGGTATGTGGGCCTGCGGGCCGCTCCAAGCAACAGCCTAGTGGACCAAACTCTCACAAGTCAAGCCTGGCCTCGGGCCGGGCTTGGGGAGTAGAAGAACTCCCAGAACCCCATCAACCAGGTATCCTTTAATGTTAAAAATTGTTCAAATTGAAATAAATATATAACACTGTACAGTACAGTTGTGTTTGCCTGCCACAGCCTGCCACAGCCTTGAGAGCACGGAGCCTCTCTCTACATTGGCGACCCAGTCTGGCTAAACATTGCGGTACAGTAGAACTTCAAGACCAAGGTATTTGTATCTGGTAACTAGTCGAGCAGAGAGCTATCATCCAACTGCATTTTGCGATCGGCCCCACCCCGTCTGGGTGGGTGTCGGTTCAGGATCTTTGTTTTCTCTACTGAGATGACTAAGCATAATTCCTGACATGTGGACAATACAGAGTTCAGAACATTTTGGGTGTTGGTATACCCATTGGTGTGGATCAGTATATCATCCACATAGCTAATGATGTGTTCGCTGGACCTTCTAGTTACAAAGTTTAAAAGTGCACTGATTAACACATTGAACAGAGTAGGACTGAGGACACCTCCCTGTGGAGTGCCAAGTTCAAAAAATCTCGTTACACTCCTATGCCCATGGAACAGTACAGATGACTTCCTGTTGGATAGATAGCCTCTTATCCACCGTAGAAGCCATCCTCCAACATTTATTTTAGCAAGTTCTCTCAGAATGACGTGTGGGTTAGCAATGTCAAAGGCTGACTTAAGATCTAGGAAAGTGGTGTATGACCTATCAGTATGCAGGGTGAGGAATGTGGTAATACAGTGATGTACACTCTTTCCATGCATAAAGCCATATATCTGGGGAGACAACATATTAATAATTTTGTAAAGGAGACGGTTGAGAACCATCCTCTCAAGACACTTATAGAGACAACTAGTGAGGGAGATTGGGCGAAAAGCACTCGGCTGGTGAGGTTTAGGAATGGGAATAATAACACTGTTGGTCCATGACTTAGGAAGCTCCCCAGTTACATAGCTCATATTATACAATTGAAGAAAGGTATTCCCTGGAACTAGCAGAAGCATATGCAGTATGCCGTCAGTAACTCCATCCTCCCCGGGTGATGTAGCTTTGCCTTTATGTAGAGCAGAATCTAGTTCGTATTCAGTAAAAGCATGTCACAGTCATCCTCTTGATGAAGCATGAAGTCAAGGAACCTTGCCCTATCAGTATATCTATCATTTAATTCATTCTGTGAGGGTAGAGGAAGACTGTCAAAGCTGGAAGTTGTGGCCCAAGCATCAACAAGCTCATTTGCTCTGTGCAGAGGATTAGGGTACGAGATCTCTGCAGCATTTTTCCCTTTGATCTTGTTGATATCCGATCTTCCATGCCTGACTTAGTGGCGTGTGAGAATTGAGACCACGGACAAAAGTTTCCCAGTCTGTCTGCC
>NC_091184.1:23258843-23451343 GCF_040958095.1 Procambarus clarkii | reverse complement strand
GCGATAATTAGGTGGTTTTTGTTCAGTCTGTTATCAAGTATTAGATTTCTAAGGTTTGAGTTGAATACAGACACATCAGTGTTGGGAATTCTATAGACTGCACCCACAGACAGGACAGACTCGGCACCCTTGACTCTGAAGCTGGCGAAGATATACTCCCCATAGCAGTCTCTAGTTCTAATTTCTTTTAAGCATGTTAGTTCATGGTGGTAGTAAAGAGCAGTGCCACCACCTCTCTGAAGTTGACGACAGTTGTGAATTGCTGAGTAGTTAGGCATGTTAAAGAGTTGAGTAGTATCCTCTTTCAACCATGTTTCAGTAAGTATAATAAAAGAGAATTTGTTGCCAATAGTTTCAATCAAGGCACTAACATCATCGAAGTGTTTACCTAGGGATCTAACGTTCAAATTGATTACAGAGATATTGTGATTATGAGTTAATACATTGTTTACATCATGTGCTGCAAAATATCTGCAATTTAGATCATTAAAGTGATTATTGTCATAGATAGTGGATAAGAGGTTAAGTTCTGGGTCTATACTTGACTGCATAAAAAAAGCTGATTGTAGAATCAGAAATAAGTAGAAATAAGCTATAAAATAGGGAAAAATATATACACAATACTGTACAAAACAAACACAAAAGGGGCTTACAGGGGTACAATGGAGTAAGGGAGTATGGCTAGGCTAGGCAACCTAGGCAATTAATGAGATTAAAGAAAAAACATGTAAACATGGACTATACAAAACACAAGATATGGAAATACAAAACAAAAAATATAAGCAAGACTAAGCAATACAAAAAAAACAAATTGAGCAAAAATGAGGTAGATTGTTTACGAGTACTCACAGGTACACTGTAAGTAACAATTTGCAATTTGAGATGCAGGCAAAGCCAGGGGTACAATGGAGTAAGGGAGCATGGCGAGGCTAGGCAACCTAGGTAATAAATGAAATCAAAGAAAAGTTGAATAATAAACATAGGCAAATTTAAGCTAATGATTAATAACTATAGATAGTTCAGTAATGACTGTATAATTAAAAAGACCTGAAGAACTACTTAATAACTCAATTAAATAATTTCGGTAAATGACTAGGTAAGAGTAAGTTAAAAATTAAGTCAGAAAATGAACCAAGGAGACTTAGGATACCTAGCCCCACTAGTTGACAGGGGGTTAATTAAGTTAATTCATTGGGAGTGATAATAAGGTGAGACAAACCACATTGGGAGAGGAAAGTGTTGAGGTTTTCTTCTTTAGTAATTGTAAACATTTTGCCCTCTGCGGTTTTTCTCACCTTTATCAGACCATCTCTAACGAAGCACTGATGAATAGCATCTTGGTTTTGTTGACGGATTTGACGCAGTTATGTTACGTTATGTTATGTTATGTTACTACACTGACTCTCAATTTCACAATATTGTGTAAACTTTGATGAATCGCTCGTCTTTGGGTCATCCAATAATGTTAGCAGACTTCTAGATGTTACAACTGCTAGGTTTAGGCTCGGCTACAAGTACCTCTGGAAGTTTGTAACATCTGATGATGTAGATTTGACTAAATGTAAACTCTGTCAGCAGAACTATTCGCATACTTTGCGTCATTATATAATGGAATGTGAAAAATCGCGGAATTTAAAGATAACATCAATAGTGTCCATGAAATGTGTAAGTACTTCATTCATAATGATGTGCTGCCCGAAATCTTAGCGAAGTATCCAAAATTTGCTTACTGTAGGTAATGCATGCACATGACTGTAAAGCTGCCGCCCAGTTGGGTGGGTATGGAGCACATGACTGTAAAGCAGCCACCCAGTTGGGTGGGTGTGGAGCACATGACTGTAAAGCTGCCGCCCAGTTGGGTGGGTGTGGAGCACATGACTGTAAAGCTGCCGCCCAGTTGGGTGGGTGTGGAGCACATGACTGTAAAGCTGCCGCCCAGTTGGGTCGGTGTGGAGCAAGACTAGTAACTGTGCGACTCCTCATAGATGTAAAGTGCCTTGTATAGTGACTGTTGTGAGCCTCTTGTTGAATTACTTGTGACACAAAAGATTACTGATGTGTGTATTTGTGGGGGTGATTAAATATGTATGTGTATGTATATATGTATACGTATGAATATGTACATGTATGCATAAGTATGTGTACATTAATAATTTTGTAACTAGCGTCAAAAGATTGTTATTTGCTTAGCTAAACGAACTAGAGGGTTCAGTTCCTGAACCGATTATGTGCCTCTGTAATCCTTTACACCACCGCCCACGGGATGTGTATTATGGGGTGCATAATAAAGAAAGAAAATGAATGGACCGAACCCCACAATTCATTTAGCTAAGCAAGTTACAATCTTGATGAGCTAGTTACAAAATTCACTATAAGTCGTCACATCATAAATGGGTTCGAGATGGACCACAAGTAGTGCATTACATAATTTATCAGTATTGTGCAGCCTGTGATCCCCGCCTGGCTGCATACTGATACCTAGGTAGTTTTCATGTGCCCGGACACCGGCGATAAGGTGGTATTATTTATTTAAGAGATATATATATTTTTAAATGTTGTCACATTAACGGCTACATCTTCCTTTCTTCTGACATATAGATTTTTAAGATTAATTAAAATATATGGAAACTAATTATACAATTTATTGGCTGGTGTGCAGGGCTTCACACTCACAGAGCTAGCCATCAAGTAACTATCAAAACGCATATATCTTCGTTTTCACTTCAGTTATATTTATGACAAAGGATTTTAAATGTAACCTATATTTCTACCTTTCAGATGACATAAATACTTTCGTTAATTACAATATCTAGATCAAACTAACATTGATTTTCAAAAGGTTGTATATTTTCCATCAATGGAGAGCATCAGCCAAGAAGCCTTCTTTAAAATATGAATATCTTTCCTCACCCAATAAGATCTAATCTCTGAATAAAACGCAAAAAACGACTTGATTGTAACCTATCCACCGCTGCCTATTGGATGGGGGAGAGGGGGTTATGTGTAGGATAAACATATCAATTGTGACACTAGCCCTCCATATATGTCAGTTGCTTAAATTATAAACTGTACTTGTGGTTGGTCTCGAGCCCATTGTTGATGTGACAATGTACATTGACTTTTGTAACTAGCTTATCAAGATTATAACTTGCTTGGCTATATGAATTGTGGGGGCTTAGTCCCTGAGCCCATTATGTGCCTCTGTAACACTCCACTATCGCTCATAGGATGGGTATGGGGTGCATAATAAATGAACTAAAATAAGCTCTGCCTTTTTGATAACATATACAATTATAAGCTTTATTTGTGAATCTCAATTAATTAAACAATATATCACAGAGCCTGTAGGGTTCGGTGAGATGAGCGAAGAGACATGGGAGATTTTACATAAGTACAGTACATGGTAGTTTAAGTAGCGAACGCATGTCAACGAATAACGAGTATATATAACACAACTATTGTCCTATGAAGTCGATTTAACTTCCAAACATATATTTTTTAATAAATGTTAAATGTTTTCTGGCTAGTTATGTTAGATTTTATTAAAAATACGTATTCTACTTGTTAACATTATAATTTAAATTTGTGATAATTTGTGCAGAGAAGTCCGACAACTGGATATGCCAACAAACACTTTCCAAACAACAATATATCTTGGATAAGTCGCTCCACAACATTGATGCTTTGACCGTCGACTTCCTTTGATGCTACTTATTTACTTATTTCATAATGAAATTATATTAGTTTGGAGTAAATATATGTTTTCTCATGTTCTGCATTCAGCACCCACATTATAGTAAATATACCATATTACTTCATTACTTAAATAATGCTAGGAGGGTTTGAGTAGCTTTGGGTCTTTAGTGGACAGAATCTCCAATAGATGGGGCGAGAGTCGCCTCATCTCTCTCGCCCGAGCAAGAGTCGAAACTTAATTTAAAATTGATATATCTTTGTTCTCGAACATGATATATTTCATTTGGTGCAATCATAATAATGTTCATATCTCGGTCTTTCTGGAGGCATATAAGATTTTAGGCTTTATTAGCGTATCTTTGTTAATTATACAATATATCGGCAAGTGCGTAGGCGTCTGCACTCCATGCCCGACAAGCTACTGAGCGCTACTATAAAAACATATGTATCTTCACTTGAGCTATAAATATGTCTATTGTAATGTATTTAAAATGAAGCTCTTATTTCTATCTTGCTTAAGACATATAAAACATTTGTGTTTATTAACGAATTTACGTGAAATAAACATTGATCTGAGAGAGAGTTGCTCTGTCGTTCAGTCTGTACGGGGTGGGAGCTCCGTAATTTTTAAAATACATGTATCTTCATTAGAACTTTAAATATGTCTATGGTAAAGTGTTTAAAGTGAAGCTTATATGTCTGCCTTTCTTGAGACATATAAAACATATATGTTTATTAACGAATTCACGTGAACTAACATTGTTCTGAGAGAGAGTTGCTCGGTCGATCAATCTGTCCGGGGTCAAAGCTCGGCTATTATAAAAGTACACGTATCTTCGGTTTAAATTTAAATATGCCCATGGTAAGGTATTTAGAATGAAGCTTATATTTCTATCTTCCTTGTGACATATAAAACTCTTACGTTTATAAAGGAATCTGTACGAAATAGGCATGGTTCTGAGATGAATGCTGCGTTTTTTTTTTTTTTTTTTTTTTTTTTTTTTTGAGATATATACAAGAGTTGTTACATTCTTGTACAGCCACTAGTACGCGTAGCGTTTCGGGCAATTCCTTAATCCTATGGTCCCTGGAATACGATCCCCTGCCGCGAAGAATCGTTTTCGAGCTCGACGCGCGGCAATGGACGCCATACACATCCAGTAGGTGTTATTGGACCCAATACCCATTTTATTTGTGGTTGGAGCCCCATACCCATTCTATGGGTGGTTGGAGCCCCATACCCATCCTGTGGGTTGTAGTGGACGCCATACTCATCCTGTGGGTGATATTGGACCCAATACCCTTCCTTTGGGTGGATGTGATCCCCATACTCATCCTGTGGGTGGATGTGACCCTCATACCCATCCTGTGGGTGGTATTGGACCCCTTTCCAACCTAACAGGCGGTAGGTGACAATATACCCATCCTAGCTATAGTTGGTATAGTAGACACAATACCGTCCTGTTTGTAGTAGTTTACCCCATAGACATTCATATGTAACATCGTTTTCTGTTAGCGTTCCTACAAAACATCCTTTAAATATTTGTAAAGCACAAACTATGGTATATAATATTGATTGGTGAAGCACTGATATTCTATGTAATAATTTATAGTGCTTATTATAATTTACTAAGAACAACTAATATTTCTCAAAACAAAACTACGAGCCTTCAATAGGAAGTAGCTGATCTGTAATATTCTAAGAGCATGGACAATAGTAGGTAAATTTCACAACCCATGTGGGACCTGAAAACTACAATTTTCCTTATAATTGAACCAAACACGAATATTCTGCTATCTATGTTGACGGACGGGTACTGTGAGACGTAAATTGGTACGTGAGGAAGAGTTTGGGCCTTGGTAAAAAAAGTAACTGGGAATATATCACATATTTACTAATTCATATTCAACATATTGACTTTAAGCATTAAGTCATATATGTGCTGTCTTGTGTGAGAACGGGTTGCCCAATCACCCCAAATCAGGCCAAAACTACCCAAATCGTCCTAGCATTACGTAAGTAATGAAGAAATATGGCATATTTACTTACTATAATGTTGGTGCTACACATAGAACATGATCAAACCTATTTTTACTCTGAAATAATCTAATTTCATAACGAAATTAGACGTAAATATGTGAGAGGTGACGCCATAGGAAGTCGACGGTCCAAGCGACAATTGTGTGGAGCGACTTATCCAAGAAATATGGTCGCCAGGAGAGTGTTTGCTGCCATATCAGCCTCCTGTACACAGTGATCCAGTCCTTTTCGTTCATTGAACACCGAACCCTACACGCCCTCTGATATATTGCTTAATTAACAAATATTCACAAATAAAGATTATATTTGTATATGTTATCAGAAAGGCAGATATAAAATAGTTTTTGTGAATCCATCACAGAGATTATACCTTATTAGAGAAGAAAAATATTCATACTTTAAACAAGGCTTCATGGCCGACGCTCTCCTTACCGATATGGGAACTATGACCTTCCGAAGATCAATGTTAATTTAATCTAGATATTGTAATAAACGAAGTGTTCTATGTCATCATAAAGACATAAATATAAGCTGCATGTTAATACTTTGGCATAAATATAACTGAATTAAAAGTTAAGATATATGGCTTTTTATAGTTACTTGATGGCTCGCTCAGGGAGTGTGAAGGCCTCCACACAAGCCAATCAATTTTATAATTACTTTGCATATATGCAAAGTAATGCCATAGGTCTTTATGTCAGAATAAAGCCATGTAGACGATAATGTAACTACATTTCAAGGAAAACATATCTTAATATAATTATTAAATGAATGCAAAGTTATGGTTAAATAAATAGCCAATACCACACAATCGCCGGTGTCCGGACACATGAATAGTCGCATTAGGTGAAAGGAAATGTACCCAACCATTTCCATTTACCCAACCAGTTTGTGCACCCTATACTCATCCTCTGTGCGGTAATTTATTGTGCATCCCATACTCATCTTGTTACCAGTAGTTTGTGCAACCCATACTCATCCTGTGACCCGTAATTTATTGTGCATCCCATACTCATCCTGTTACCGGTAGTTTGTGCAGCCCATACCCATCCTGTGACCTGTAATTTATTGTGCAACCCATACTTATCCTGTGACCTGTAGTTTATTGTGCAGCTAATACTCATTCTGTGAGTCATAGGACATTGCGCAACCCTTTCTCATCGTGTGAATCTTTGTTTACTTTGCTCTCCATATTCATCCTCTGCGCGATAGTTTCTTGTGCAACCCATACCCATGATGTGAGTGGTAGTTTATTGTGTACCCTATATTCATCCTGTGAGTATAGGGTACACAATTCTTGTTTGGATTCTTGTAATGTTATTTGTCTATTTGTAGTCACAGTATTTGTGCGCCCCTTGAGGGACTTGAATTAGAGGGGGGTTGAAATAGCCTAAGCTACTCTATCCCTTTGAGATGTATTTATTGCTTATCTCAATAAACATACTTGAACTTGGGTACACAATGAGTTCATTTGTACTCCATACTCATCATCAAGAAGTGTATTTTACCAGCATTGTAATATAAATTAAGAATAAAAGCTTAACTGGATTACGGACCCATAATCAAAATAAGAGTCATCACTAATTATCATGACAAATTGTCTAGGCTACACTTCCGCCTTCGACAAGCTGCCGCCGGATGTGGGTATAGTTTATTGTACACCCCAGCACCCCCAGTCCTGGAAGGGCGGGCATTGGGATGTGGACATGTGTACCATTATACCCCCCCCCCACACACACACACACTCGATCCTCTCCTGTTAATAATAATACTAATAATAATAAAAATTAAAAATAATAACGTTAATAAATATTATAATTAAAACACTTACTGTAATACCCTAGTGCTTCAATGAAGATGAAGGAAAGACCCAATAAATGTGTAAGTGTATTAAAAACCAAATTTTCGTTGGGTGAGCTGGCAGGTGAGCACCACCTGCCAGCTCACCCAGTAATGAACATCACCTGCACACTGCACCGAACCACTTGCCAGCAGGTGCAGAAGTACGATGGAGAGAGCAAAGTATACAATATTTCAAGTATAATATTAAAGATATATTTAGGATTTAATGTTTTCCTATAAAGTTTCAATAATACCTTTATTTGATTTTTTGTATTATTTTCTACCACAGACGTGGCCACACATTAACAATGCTAACCAGCATATATACATTTTCTTCAGTCCGCCATGGACTCTAACCCTTTCCACTACCGCCCACAAGATGGGTATAGGGTGCATAATATAAGAACTAAACTAACTAACTCCATTGATAGGGTTAGAGATTTGTTAAACATATAGTTCAGGGATTTATTGAACAATCAACCACATAAGGTGATTGTAGTGTTTTTAAAATGCTAGGCTAAGCTACATACGTAAATACATAAATACACAGATTTACGTATGCCCTACATAAAGTGTTCGATGTGTCTTTTACATAGTGTCATTAACGTGCATTTACAAAGGTGAAATTGAATTCTGACCAGCTTCCACATATACTTTATACACATACATATACACACACAGACGTATGCGTACATATACATATATATACATACATATATACACACATACATACACATATATTTGTCTCTTTTACTCTGACAAGGTGAGATAACTGATAGAGAAACTAGTGTGCAATTAAGCACTTAATCACTGAAGGTGATTAAGGTGCTTTCACAAGCTCAGGTTATAGAGTTACATCACATACATTCATTGTATAATTGATACGTTACATGGTCAATCTAGGGTACAAGTTCAATATATCATCAAGTGTTCCAGTACTCAAATAGTAATTACACAGTTCAGCATACCTTAGCCCAGGAGGGCGAAAGTCAGTCAGTATGGGACATTCTACAATATAAGGTTCAAGGGAGTGCATATTTTCTCTTTCACAAAGTTGACACATTGTGTACTCGACATTTGGGTTTTGAGAAAGCTGCCAGATACGTCTATATCCCAAGCGTATTCTGGCCACTATAACATCACATTGCTGGGTTCTTGTTCCATTAATCCTGTATGTGAATGTCTCCGCACGATATCTATCATAATATTTAATGCTACAATTTTCAGGTCTTTGTGAATTTGTTAGGTCGGTGAGATTTTCATTAGATGTTTGCTTAAGTATTCTCTTTGTCACTGCTAATGAAACACCCATATAAATTTCTACCACTGGTTTTCTACAGGCTGTCTTTGCAAGCATATCAACAGTGTCATGCCTTGAGATGCCAACATGTGATGGTATCCATAGGAATTTAATTTCAAATCTCTTTTCTTTGGCAGCTAAAATATTCATTCGAATATCACTGACTATTTTCTGGGTGTCACTACTATGTGCGTTCAATACCAGGAGTGCACTCTGCGAATCACAGTATATAAGACCACTGCCTTTGTGTTTTAAAAATTCAGTGGCAAGGTATATGCCTGCAAGTTTGGTTTGAGTTGTACTTGCCCAATCATTGACGCGCTTCATTCATGTATGTACGAGAGAAGATTGTTCAAATATATTACATGCACATCCGGTACATCGTCCACCTTCTTCTACAGAACCGTCGGTATAGCACTGACACACATCGTTACCCATACCCTGAGTACTCTCAGTGATGCTTTTCAGTGTTAACTGTTTTAATAATGTAGAGTGTACATTATCTTTCTTGGGTGCATTTACAAAATCAACTGCTAGATCCAAGTTATCCCATGGAGTAATTGGTTGATTAATCGTTAATTGAGTTGGGTACATATTTAATATTTTGATGGAGTTGGCTACCTTGTAGAACCAAAATGCATAATCAGATTTCGCTCTTCTACGGACCTTAGGTGAGTGTAGCATATTAGAAAGTTTAGCTTGAAACTTCTTGTATTGTCGAGATCTACTCAATGCCTTCACGCCGAAAACTGTGCTAATAGACAAAATTATGTTAGAGATATGGGTCTATAATTATCTGAGTGTGCTTTGGGGATGGGAACAATGACACTGTCCAATCATCAGGTAATACTCCTTCACTTAAACTCATTCTGTACAACACTAAAAGTGGATTACCTGGTACTTGTGAGACTAATCTCAGTAAACTGTAAGTAATACCGTCCTCTTCAGGAGCAGTAGACTTATTTTATTGTGCTACACAGCCTTCCCGGCTTGGTGCCTTCTTTGGTAATTACTTATCAAAGGCAGCTCCATACGAGGAGCTGCCTCGTATGGGCCAATAAGTCTTTTGCAGTTACCTTCATTCTTATGTTCTTACTTACATTTATTGAACTTTATCATCATCATCATTTACAGAAATAAATTAACATAAAAAGTAGTCATTTTAATACACAAAACAGAAGTAGATATTATGTAAATTATGATGCAGGATAGGATCACTATTAAGAACTTAATTATAAACCACAATATGTTTTATATCGTCAGAAATTGGGAAACATACCATATATTTTCAAATATTTACAATTAAAGTATTTATTTAGGAAATAAGTATTCTAGTTACCCTAGTTAGCTCTGAGAACACACATTCTTGCAGCAAGAATTTCTTCCCACTAATCTGAGAGATGCTAATGAGACCAGTCTCGACCCACTGGACAGGTCATGAACAACAATCAACTACAGCACCATCTATGTCAGAAGATATTCAAAATATTCTTGATATCATTCAAATTGTCAATACGAGAACAGAATACATAAGTTGAGTGATGTCAAAGGAATCATATTGACTGATCGGGCCCCATTGTAAATATCCGTGGCTTCCTGACCATAAAGGTACCGACGCGGTCGAGGGTAAGAGACCGGAGGTACCCATATACCTATGAGGCCATCAAAAATAGTGAGTCACGCCAAACAAAAAGAAGTACTGGTAAACAGGTCAGACACAACCAGTACTATGATGATGCTAAACTGAAAGAGCTTAAATCAATTGCTAGACAGACAGGTAAAGCATGCAGGCGATGAGTCACAATAACGTGGCTGAAGTATGTTGACCAGACCACACACTAGAAATTGAAGGGACGACGACGTTTCGGTCCGTCCTGGACCATTCTCAAGTCGATTGTGATGAGGACAGGTAGGGACAGGTATTAAATAGGCAAGAGAGAGCTGAGGAGGAAAGTCAGGTGTAGGGGATAGTAGTAATGAGAACTGCAGCAGGCCTATTGGCCCATACGAGGCAGCTCCTAATATAACCACCGAAGGAGATAGTAATAGGAATAAGAAGAGGATAGCAAGGGAGCGTAGAAGACAATGAACAGAAAAAGGGAGAAGAGAGAAAGAAAGGGAAAGAGAAAGAAAGAAATGGAAGGGGGAAAGCTTATGTTAAGTCACGTTTGTTAGAAAGATTAGAGCATTTGAGTATATACTGTGAAAGGGAAGAGTCCACAGCAACAAAGCCAGGACTCAAGTTCATGTTGGGTACATTGTTAATAAGAGCCGATTCTACAAGACGGCGTCTGTGTAGAGTAGAGGCAGGAAAGATTATTTTGGAGGAAGACCAATCAATGGGATGATTAGAATCCCTCACATGGCAGAAGAGAGCATTGTTAGTGTCTGCAGACATAACACTTCTCTTGTGTTCTTTAAGTCTGTCATTCAGTGTACGGCCAGTTTCGCCAAAGTATTGGAGAGGACAAGATGAACAGGAAATAGAGTAGACACCAGCAGCATTAGAAGCAGGAGGAGCAGTGTGAACTAGATTGCTACGAAGTGTGTTAGTTTGTCGAAAGGCGAGTTTAATGTCAAGAGGACGAAAGGTATTGGTAAAAGTTTTGAGTTCAGATATGAAGGGAAGGCATAGTACAGTGCTACTAGTGTTGGAAGCAGGTTTAGGATGAAAGAAATTTCGTTTAGCTTGAGAGTGGGCGCAGTTGATGAAATGCAAAGGATAACCAAGGCGAGAGAATGATTTGTAGATAAAGGCAATTTCAGAATCAAGAAACTGAGGGTCGCTGATGCGTAGAGCGCGGAGGAAGAGAGAGACGAGGACACTTTTCTTAACAGAAAGAGGATGGTAGGAAAAGAAGTGAATGTACATGCCACTATGCATGGGTTTACGGTAGACAGAGAAAGAGAACCCAGACACAGAGCTGTGAACATGAACATCAAGAAAAGGAAAGAGGGAATTAGATTCCCACTCCACTTTGAAATGGATAGAAGGAGCCAGATTGTTAAGAGAGGCGAGGAAAGGCTGGAAAAGATTAAGGTCATGAGGCCATAAAGCAAAAATGTCATCAACATAGCGAAGCCAGAGAGAGGGACGAGTATCAATAGAAGGAAGAAGAACAGTTTCGAAATATTCCATGTAGAAATTAGCAAGAACAGGGAAGAGAGGGGAACCCATAGCGACACCGAAAGTTTGAGTGTAATATTTACCGTTGAAAGAGAAAGAGTTAGATTCAACACAGAGTCTAATGAGATCGAGGAAAACGTCAGTGGGAAGTGGGAGAGGAAGGAGACCCTCTGACGCCTTCTGTCTGAGGAAAGAGAGAACGTCATCGAGCGGAACATTAGTGAACAGAGAGTCGACATCAAGACTAAGCATTTTACAAGAGGGTTGCAGGCGCAGTCTTTCTATGAAGTCCTGAGAGTGACGAAGGTGGGCAGGGGAAAAAGTGCCAAGGTAAGTGCTCCTCAGCTCTCTCTTGCCTATTTAATACCTGTCCCTACCTGTCCTCATCACAATCGACTTGAGAATGGTCCAGGACGGACCGAAACGTCGTCGTCCCTTCAATTTCTAGTGTGTGGTCTGGTCAACAGGTAAAGCATATAAGAGCCTTAGAACTCCTCAAATGTTAAAACTGTTTCAGGCCGCGCTTGCAGCGGCAAGGGAGAGAATGACTGAACTGAGACAAAATGAATGGGAGGGTTTTGTTAGTGGACTTAACCTGCATACTCCCCTGGGCAAAGCCTGGAAAGGCATAAACAAAATTATTGGTAAAAATAGTAGACAAGTTTCACACCCAAACCCGCTACAGAAAGCCAATCAGTTAATTGCAAAATGGGCTCAGGTTTCCAGCCTTGGAATGCTACCAGCTAGCACTGGGGAGAAATTGCAGGCGAGGTCCACAGACAGAAATTCTCTCATAAATTTCATGTTGAGCAAGCAACATGATGAATGTGATGTTCCATATACAGATTATGAATTGGATGCAGCCCTTTCCAGGGGCAGTAGCACTGCTCCTGGTGAGGACGGTATCACCTATGATATTCTAAGACTCCTACATCGTGTACCCGGTAACCCATTATTAGAATTGTTTAATGCCAGCTATGTCTCTGGGCAGTTGCCTGTATCATGGACCACCAGTCTTACGGTACCTGTACCAAAGCCTGGCCAACCGGATGCTTTCCGTCCCATCTCACTGACCAGTTGCATGTGCAAAACCTTTGAGAGAATAGTAGACAATCAACTAAGCACCATTCTCTCTTTGAGAGAATGGTGCTTAATAGATTATTGTATAGAACTAAAGAGCACATGTCACCTGATATCAATGGTTTCACACATGGTAAAAGTGTACACAACTGTATCACAACCTTTCTTACTGTTCATGGAGATAAAAGGCACAAGTACACAACATTTCTTGATTTAAAAAATGCCTTTGATATTGCTAATAGGGAAGTGATTATGTATGAATTAGCGAGAATGGATATAGGGGGACATTTATTACAGTGGATACGAGGCTATCTTACCAACCGGAAGTCCTCTGCGCTGTTCCAAGGCTACAAGAGTGAAACTAAAGTAATGCAACTAGGCACCCCACAAGGAGGAGTACTTAGTCCTACCTTGTTTAATGTTCTAATTAATGCTTTACTAAAATCAATCCCAACTAGTCCGGCAAACATCACTATCAGATATGCAGATGACATCCTTGTACATACTAAAACCCACCGCAAAATGCAAACAGTCTTAAATTGTATACATACAGCTTGTGAGAGCCTTGGTCTTGTAATCAACGCTGCTAAAACTAAGGTATTTAACAGACAAATTGGCAACCGCAAAAGTGGACCACGAAAACTTAAGATAGACAACATACCAATAGACTATGTCTCTTCTTTCAAATACCTTGGTGTCTCTGTCCCTTGTACCTCAACTGCAGTCAATAAGTTACATCAACAATGTAGAGACAGACTCAAGGCTCTCAGAACTGTAGTGGGGTGCAGCCCGAAATATGGTGTTAATATTAGAATAGCAAGAATGATGTATTTAGCGTATATAAGGTCTCTGATAGACTATCATGCACCAGCTTTGGTCCTGCAGAATGGCAAAAGTATTGATAGACTGGAAAAAAGGCAAAATATAATGTCCTATAACTGTCCAAAGTTCTCAACATGCGGAAAGAATTAAATATACTTAGCATTAGAGATAGAATATTTGAAAGGTTGAAAGAAAGAATATTTAGGGTTGGTTAGGTTCGGTCATATATCTACGTTAATTTTAACTCCAATAAAAAAAATTGACCTCATACATAATGAAATAGGTAGCTTTATCATTTCATAAGAAAGAAATTAGAGAAAATATATTAATTCGTAAAACTTGGCTTATCAGGCAAATCGGGCCTTGCATAGTTGGCTGAGAAGTACGTTCTGGCTACTAGGTACGACATATATATATATATATATATATATATATATATATATATATATATATATATATATATATATATATATATATATATATATCGTACCTAGTAGCCAGAACGCACTTCTCAGCCTACTATACAAGGCCCGATTTGCCTAATAAGCCAAGTTTTCATGAAATAATTGTTTTTCAACTGCCTAACCTACCTAACCTAACCTAACCTAACTTTTTCGGCTACCTAACCTAACCTAACCTATAAAAGATAGCTTAGGTTAGGTTAGGTAGGGTTGGTTAGGTTCGGTCATATATCTACGTTAATTTTAACTCCAATAAAAAAAAATTACCTCATACATAATGAAATGGGTAGCTCTATCATTTCATAAGAAAAAAATTATAGAAAATAAATTAATTTTTTTTTTTTTTTTTTTGAGATATATACAAGAGTTGTTACATTCTTGTACAGCCACTATGATGAAGTATTCACTATGATGAAGTTGCACACTTAATGCCTGAATATATATTTTGCTTGTATGTACTCGATATTTTTGTTCACTACCTTTTGTTCAAAATGGACTCGGTAAGAGATGCCGCAGTTTCGCATGATTACTAAATTGTCCTGGTTTCTAGGAACTGTGAGCATGGGTCTGAGGAAAAACTGTCCTTACTCTGAATACCGCAACGTCTGTGCTTATATGAATATATGTCACATACACATATTTTATAGCACACATTTAATTTGTATCTAGTTCTTTATTGTTAACTTACATAATCAAAGAACCTTGCAACATCTACATTCGAGGAAGGATTCCAGAAGCAGTTAACAACTGCCATTTCTTGTTTCTGGAATTCTTCTTTATGCTGTAGGTAAAGTAGTTAATAGAACTACTGTCTCCTGCTCCTGGGGTTAGTAGTTCGAGACTACTTGTGCCCAGGGTGAATGTGGAGGTCAGTAGTTCGACCTTGGAGGTGGACCTCGATATACACCTAACGAATAGACATGCACAAGCTGCCTGTCCTCAGTGTATATTTTACACACACACACACACACACTCACACACACACACACACACACACACACACACACACACACACACACACACACACACACACACACACACACACACACACACACACACACACACACACACACACACACACGTGAGTGTGTGATTATGCGAGACTGGCTAACATCAGAACAGCCTTCAGGAACCTGTGTAAGGAATCATTCAGAACCTTCTATACCACATATGTACGACCAATCCTGGAGTATGTGGCCCCAGCATGGAGTCCGTACCTTGTCAAGCACAAGGCGAAGCTTGAAAAAGTTCAGATATGGCACTAGGCTAGTCCCAGAACTAATTAATTATAAGAGGCATGAGCTACGGAGAAAGGCTGCGAGAAAAGCACCTCACGACACTAGAAGGCAGAAGAGTATGGGAGACATGATCACTACCTACAAAATTCTCAGAGGAATTGACAAGGTAGATAAAGATAAACTGTTTAACACGGGTGGTACGCAAACAAGGGGACACAGGTGGAAACTGAGTACCCAAATGAGCCAGAGGGACGTTAGAAAGAACTTTTTCAGTGTCAAAATAGTTAACAGATGTAATGCATTAGGCAGTAATGTGGTGGAGGCTGACTCCATACACAGTTTCAAATGTAGATATGATAAGAGTCCAGTAGGCTCAGGAATCTGTACATCAGTTGATTGACAGTTGAGAGGCGGGACCAAAGAGCCAGAGCTCAACCCCCCAAGCACAATTAGGTGCTTGGGGGGCAATCAAAAATTCTATGTAAACTGTCAGCAGAACTATTCGCATACTTTGCGTCATTATATAATGGAATGTGAAAAAATTGCGGAATTTAGAGATAACACCATCAATAGTGTCCAAGAATTGTGTAAGTACTTCATTCATAATGATGTGCTGCCCGAAATCTTAGTGAAGTATCCAAAATTTGCTTACTGTAGGTAATGCATGCACATGACTGTAAAGCTGCCGCCCAGTTGGGTGGGTGTGGAGCACATGACTGTAAAGCTGCCGCCCAGTTGGGTGGGTGTGGAGCAAGACTAGTAACTGTGTGACTCACTATAGATTTTAAGTGCCTTGTATAGTGACTGTTGTGAGCCTCTTGTTGATCACTTGTGACACCTCTTTGTGTCACTTGTGACACAAAGATTATTGATGTGTGTATTTGTGTGGGTGATTAGATATGTATGTGTATGTATATGTGTATACGTATATATATATATATATATATATATGTACATGTATATATGAGGGTGTGTACATGTGTATGCAACATTGTTAATTTTGTAACTAGCGTCAAACATTGTTATTTGCTTAGCTAAACGAACTAGAGGGTTCAGTTCCTGAACCAATTATATGCCTCTGTAATCCTTTACACCACCGCCCACGGGATGGGTATGGGGTGCATAATAAAGAAAGAAATTGAATTGATTATCACGTAAGTGCTTAAGTAATTTCCTGTTTGATTTTTCATTCATGGTTATACATTGTTATATGTATATATTTTCAGATTATAATTCGTATTATGCAAATCCATACATTATGCAAACACGTACGTGTTTTTTTTTTTGTTTTTGTTTTTTTTAAAGAGCGCTGTTTGTCGACATAATTGTATTTGTGCTGCTTTTTCATCTATGTTTTCATTTTTTGTTTTCATTCTACTCATTATGCTCAATTAGTATTAAGCTTGTCATTTAAGTTTATCATGCCCGAAACGCTTTGCGTAATAGTGGCTTTAGGCATTGTATGTACTAGCTATACCTATAAGTCAACCAATCTTTGTAAAAATTTATTGTATGTATGTACCTTACCTAAATAAACATTTTATTTTATTTTATTTTTATTTTAAGCGAAACGTCCAAAACTGGTGTCCGAAATGGCAAAAAAATTAGTGTTGTCAATGTAAGGAGTATCTTGTATCCCAGTGAGAGAGCTGTTTCCTTCAAAAAGTATAAACGAGTGGCCTTATGTTTAAAGAAACAATTCCAAGTACATTCTTTGATTCAAAAACATGAAAATAAATACAAGTGTTAATATTAAATGACTAGATATAAACAAAAATAAGAGGTTGGAAAAATGATATGTGGAACCAGACAAAAACATTGGAACGCTTAGGTGATGAGAGGGTAAACAACCGCCGCCATTTTAGTAGCGCCCGCCGGTGAGGTCCAGCACGAGCATTAAGAGAAAACCTTGACACAAACTGCACCTATCATAAAGAAGATGAAGACTCACCAGTGTCCACAGTGTCCGAAGGTATTCACCCGTCCTGACAATGTGAAGCGTCACATGCTAGTGCATTCAGGTGCTAAACCCCACGAGTGTCCAAAGTGTGGGAAGAGATTCGGTCTTCTTGGAAATATGAAGACTCACAGGATGGTGCATGCGGATGAGAGACCTTTACAATGTGCCGAGTGTGGCAACAAATTTAGAGATCGTGGAACTATAATAAAGCACATGTTAGTGCATTCAGGTGACAAACATCATGAATGTCCAGAGTGTGGTAAGTGATTCAGTCTGCTTGGAAATATGAAGAAGCACAGGATGGTGCATGCGGATGAGAGACCTTTACAATGTGCTGAGTGTGGCAAAAAATTTAGAGAACGTGGAAATATAATACAGCACTTGTTACTGCATTCAGGTGACAAACCACATGAGTGTCCAGAGTGTGGGAAGATATTCAGTCAACGTGGAAGTATGACTACTCACATGTTAGTGCATTCAGGTGAGAAACCTCACGAGTGTCCAGAGTGTGGGAAGAGATTCAGTCAGCTTGGACATATGAAGAAGCACAAGATGATACATGCAGATGATAGGCTAAACACTTTGAGTGTGAAAGATAATTAAGAGAATGTTGAAGGATAATGAGGCACATAATGGTATATTAACTTACCTTTAATCTAACAGTGTGCTATCACAATGTCAGTTGGATGTTCTTCAGAGGTAATTTTTTTTTTAGATATATACAAGAGTTGTTACATTCTTGTACAGTCACTAGTATGCGTAGCGTTTCGGGCAGGTCCCTGGAATACGATCCCCTGCCGCGAAGAATCTATTTTTTCATCCAAGTACACATTTTACTGTTGCGTTAAAGAGAGGCTACAGTTAAGGATTTGCGCCCAGTAAATCCTCCCCGGCCAGGATACGAACCCATGACATAGCGCTCGCGGAACGCCAGGCGAGTGTCTTACACTACACCACGGAGACTGTAGGTTTATATTTTGTTTGACAAATACACTTCACAATGAACGGTAAAGATATGAAGATATTTTATTATATTGTTCTTTTATGAAAGTTAGATGATCAAGCAAGAACTGGAGAAGCTGTCACTAGGAAAACTCAAAATTGCTTATAAGTACTGTATAGACATATCTCTTTAATTTAGCACAGGTAAAACAAAGCTTTAAATGTTTTTCTTCATATTTATGTAAATAATGTGCTTCCTTTTTTTCCTTCCTGTGGAATTTTATTTAAAATGTTATATACTCTGTAGCTAAGTTATGGACATTTTTGTTGTAATATTATTTAGCATTGGAGTTGGTGAAGAACACAGTCTGAGATATACTTAAGATGAGACCATTTCATTGGTAAGTAAATGTATACTAATCAAGGAATTTTCTCATCAGATTCATATGCAAACTGATGTCCATTTTTTATTTTTTGCTTAGGCTTATTTATGAGTTCCTCTCTTGATTATAAATATTTCACCAAAGAGTTTATTGAAGGCAGACTCGCATTTGTAACTGTTAGTGAAGTTAATATGAAATTTAAATTTATATTACTCTAAAAATTTATCACTCTAAATTTACCAGAAATTTATTACTCTAGCCTAACTTTATCAGTTATGCTGTAATATTGTCTGGGAATAATATTTTACCCAATTTACCTGAGGGCCACTAACCCGAGTGGCCTCAGTGAGAACTGGAAGTCGTCGGCTTGTTGAAGGTTGCCTTCCCCCTCCCAGTTTGCCTTCATGATTTTTTCCAGGTATATTTTGAAATTCAGCACAGTTTTGGCAGTTATGGGTTTGGTGGGTCAGAAGTTCCATTGATCAATAACCCTGTGGGTGAAAAAGCCTGATTCAAAGTTATATTAGTCTGATTGGCAATTATTTTATCCTGACTCAATTTATATAAAAAATTATATCAAAGAGATATTTATGCTTGTGGGTTGTGGGTTCTATTACGTCTATCAATGGAGAGTTTCAGATCAGGGTTAGCATTTAGGAACAAGGTTTTGTAGTTGTAAATAGCACAAGAGAATGTGTAGAGCGAGTGTATATGTAGCATGTTCAGGGATTTTAAAAAGAGAGGTTGTGTGTTGTTTGAAGACAGTTTTATTGTTCTGATAGCAGATTTTTGTTGGGTGATGATGGGTTTGAGGTAGTTTGCAGTGGATGAATGAACCCCATGCATAGATACTGTATGTTGAGATACCACCCCTAATTTACAAAAAAAAGCCTCTAGATTTTTAGCTCCAGCCATTGCATTGCTCTACAACAAATTATTTGAACTCTAAACCTTTCCTGATATTTTGAGAAAAAAAGCAAGAGTAACCTTAGTCCATAAAATCAGCAATCTCACTGAAGTCAACAATTATAGACCAATATCAATTCTGCCGATTTTGTCTAAATTATTTTAAAGTTAATTTACACGCAGCCTTACTCCTATTTATACTTAGTTCTTCCCATAATGGCTTCAGGCCCAAAACAGGACCAATCATGCCCAGTTAGTATGATTAATTTCATTTATGCAGCCCTTGGAAAACTTATTCATTTATTTGTTGACCTACATAAGACGTTTTGACATTGTAAACACATTAACTTTCTTAAATTACAACATTACGGAGTAAGAGATCACTCCCTCCAATACCTATAATCTTACCTCAGTGACAGGCTCCAGTATGTCTCTGTGAATAATTCCAATTTTCCCACTCTACCCATTAACACTGGTGTCTCACCGGGCAGTAATCTTCACCCTCTCATCTTTTTCATCTCTCCCTCCCTTTCCAGCCTGTTGCCATCGTGAGGGGGCTTGGTTGGCAGATGCTAGAGTGTGATGCTCCATGGGACAGTGTCCTCTGTCCTTTTGAAGCCTTATGCTCCTGCTGCCTTCTTCACTAATTGTGCTGAATGCTTTTTCCTACTAAGTTTAATTTTTCCTTCCCAATTCTCCTTTTTAATTGCTATTTCCCAGCGACTTTTTGCTATTCTTGATCATTCTTTTAGATGTCGTCTTCTGTTTTGACCCTGGGTGTTAGGTGAGGCACAGTCTCTCGCAAGTAAAACTGTGGTACCCGAAATTGTTGAGCAAAGGGACACTTTTATTGTCACTCTTTTCCTTCGTTGCTGAGCCCAATCTTGATGGACTGATGGTTCTTAAAGTGGTGATTGCAGGGCATATATCCACGATGCACCCTTAAGGGGAGGGGGGCACGTCTTATCGGGTGTCCTATCCTCTAATTGTGGCGTCATGGTGGGTATGAGGGCTTGTTTGTTGATGAAATGATTACCTGTTCATTTACATGCTGATATCTGACACTTATTTTTAACTTCTCAGATGTGGGGTGGAGACCAGGGCCCAGAGTCAGACTGTGATGAAAGCCGGGCTCTGTAACCCCCAGCTACTTTGGTCCCAGACCAAGCAGCTCCAGACTTTCCCTGCTTGATACCCGCTTGATGGTGTTTTGGGAGTCTTTCTAATCCCCGAGGCCAGGCTTGACTTGTGAGAGCTTGGTCTACCAGGTCCCGACTACCTCTCTCTGCTCCCCTTCTACCTCTGTGGCAGGGTTGAGCCCCAAGCCCCCAGTGATGACCACCTCATCACATGGAGTGGCTTCATCTCTCATTGTAACAACTGCGCCTTTTACCCCCCCTCTTACTGAGGGTGCTCGGTGCCGTCCTCTCCGCAGTCACACTTGCACAATGCCTTCCGGTTCTAATACCTTCCAAGCTTTGTTTAGTCCTGCTACATGAACTAAGTATTTTAATCTCGGTCATGTTAATTCTACTCGTCCTGATGATTTATTCATCCATAAACACCTAGTTGATACCTGGTTGATGGTGGTTCTGGGGGTTCTTCTACTCCCCAAGCCCGGCCCGAGGCCAGGTTTGACTTGTGAGAGTTTGGTCCACTAGGCTGTTGCTTGCAGCAGCCCACAGGCCCACATACCCATCGCAGCCCGGTTGGTCCGGCACTCGTTGGAGGAAACTATCTAGTTTCCTCTTGAAGATGTCCACGGTTGTTCCGGCAATATTTCTTATGCTCGCTGGGAGGATGTTGAACAACCATGGACCTCTGATGTTTATATAGTTCTCTCTAATTGTGCCTATGGCACCCCTACTCTTCACTGGTTGTACAGTACTCTGCATTTTCTACCATATTGTTCACTCCAGTATGTTGTTATTTTACTGTGCAGATTTGGGACCTGGCCCTCCAGTATTTTCCCACTTGTATATTATTTGATATTTCTCCCATCGTCTTTCTAGGGAGTACATTCGGAGAGCTTTGAGACGATCCCAATAATTTAGATGCTTTATCTCATTTATGTATCCAGTATATGTTCTCTGTACTCCCTCTATTTCAGCAATCTCTCCTGCTCAAAATGGGGAAGTGAGTTCTGAGCAGTAATCAAGATGGGACAGCACAAGTGATTTGAAGAGTACAACCATTGTGATGGTATCCCTGGATTTGAAAGTTCCCGTAATCTATCCTATCATTTTCCTGGCTGCCGCAATATTTGCTTGGTTATGCTCCCTAAAATTTAGGTCATCAGACATCATTATTCCCAAATCCTTTACATGTTTCTTTCCTACTATGGGCAAATTTGATTGTGTTTTGTACCCTGTATTAAGTTTAAGGTTCTCACTTTTACTGTATCTTAGTACCTGGAATTTATCGCTGTTAAACATCACGTTATTTTCTGTAGCCCAGTCGAAAACTTTATTAATATCTGCTTGTAGTTTTTCAATATCTTCAGCAGAGGTAATTTTCATGCTGATTTTTGTGTCATCTGCAAAGGATGATACGAAGCTGTGCCTTGTATTTGAGTCTATATCTGATATGAGAATAAGGCAAAGCCGTGGTGCAAGGACTGTACCTTGAGGTACTGCAGCTTTTAACTGCGCTTGGACTCGATTTTATATGGTTAACTGTTACTCTCTCTGGTCTGTTCGACAGAAAACTGAGTATCCAGCGTCCTACTTTACCAGTTATTCCCATTGACCTCATTTTGTGTGCTATCACTTCATGGTCACATTTATCGAATGCCTTTGCGAATCTGTGTATACTACATCTGAACTCTGTTTTTCTTCTAATGCCTCAGTGATTTTGTCATAATGGTCAAGTATCTGTGAGAGGCATGATCTTCCTGCTCTAAATCCATGTTGGCCTGGATTGTGGAGGTCATTGGTCTCCATGAAACTAGTGACCTGACTCCTGATCGCTCTCTCAAATACAGTAATTTTATTATGTGGGACGTAAGTGCAACTGGTCTATAATTCTTTGCCAGTGCTTTGCTACCTCCCTTGTGTGGAGGGGCTATGTCTGCTGCTTTAAGCGCATCTGGTATCTCCCCCGTGTCCAAGCTCTTTCTCCACACTATACTGAGTGCCTGTGCTACTGGCACTTTGAATTTCATTATAAATATTGAATTCCATGAGTCTGAACCCGGGGCTGAGTGCATGGGCATATTGTCAATTTCTCTTTCAAAACCTGCCACGCTCGTGTTGATATCAATTATATTTACAGGGGTTTGTATATCACGCGTAAAGAAGTTGTCCGGATCTTCCACTTTCATGCTGTGTATCTGGGTGCTAAACATGTCCTCATATTGCTTTTTTAGGATTTCACTAATTTCTTTGTCATCCTCAGTGTATGAACCTTCACTAGTACGAATAGGTCCAATACTGGCAGTGGTTTTTGCTTTTGATTTAGCATATGTGAAGAAATATTTTGGGTATTTCTTTATTTTTTGAATTGCTTTCTGTTTTAGTTGCCTTTCGTCAAGTTGATATGAATGCTTCAGTCTGTTCGATTTCTTCAATCTCCCTGTTTAAATTATTCCTTCTTTGTATGGAAAGTCGTGTCTGCTTCAGCACTTCTGTTAACTTTTTTCTTCTTCTGTAATGTCGTCTGTGTTCTCTTTCTACGTTGGACCTTGTGTAGGATTTTTATTACTTAAACATTTTCCCATTGAATGTTGTAAGTTCCCTGTTTATTTTCTCCGAGTCTATCCTTTTATTATTAAAATTTAATTTATTGAATAGCCCTTCTCGCTTGTTGTTTCTCTTGGGCCTACTACCGTTATTAATGTTAGTTTGCACTTCAATGAGCTTGTGGTCCGAGTACGTAGTGTCCGAGACAGTAATGTCTCTGATTAGCTCATCACTGTTCGTGAATATGAGGTCCAGCGTGTTCTCATTCCTAGTCGGTTCTGTAATCTGCTGACTGAGCGAGAATTTGTCACAGAATTTCAGTAGTTTTCTGACCTGTGATTGGTTATTTCCAGGTTGATTTCATGCTATAGTATTACTGTTTACTATTCTCCATTGTAAACTGGGTAGATTGAAGTCTCCAAGGAAGATAATATCTGGTACTGGGTTTGCTAGGTTATCAAGGCTATTTTCTATTTTGTGGATCTGCTCAGTGAATTCCTGAACTGTTGCATCTGGCGGTTTGTATATTAGAATAATAATTAGATTTATATTCTCTACCTTGATTCCAAGTTATTTATTTATTTATTTATTTATTTATTTATTTATGCATATACAAGAATGTACATAAGGAATGTGAGGATACAAATATGGTAATTACAGTCTTGTAAAGCCACTAGCACGCGCAGGGTTTCGGGCAGGTCCTTAATCTAAGAAAATTTTAAGGAGGTAAATACTTGCAAAATTATAGACAAAAAATGATAACAGATTGCATGAAATGAAAAAAAGATGAGAGAAAATTGTAGGTACAGTATATTAAAGCACATAGGTAGCTAAGATTGATTGCAATGACAGCTTGAATGGTAGTTGACAAAAAAAAAATTGGTAGGCATAATACAGCAGAAACAATATAAGATTGGTTGCAATGACAGCTTGAATGGTAGTTGACAAAAATTGGTAGTCACAATACAGCATATGGCTAGCACATAAAAGAAGACAGCAATGAACACAATGATAAGGTTGTTTGAAATTACATAAAAATTAGGAGATTGGGTAACACTAGGTACAGAGCAAATTTAAAGCTCAGTGTAGGAAACTAAGAAGATGAAGTTAGGTACTTTTTGGTTTTGCTTTTAAATAAGGCAAAAGTTTTACAGTTTTTCAATTCACTAGGGAGTGAGTTCCATAAACTACCTACTAAAAGTACCTCTACCACCTCATTGGTCAAATTCAGGAGCTCTGTGCATTCCAGCTCCTCTTTAATATACAGACCTACTTCCCTACTTGACCTAATTACTCTTACTTTAGTTGATTTGGTGGATACCTTTGTCACTTTTAACCCCACCCATACTGGTACACGTGTTGTTGCAGCTCCTTCTCGGGAAGCAGCTGTCCACTTAGCCTCGTTGTCCTGCATTGGGGAGACACTGATTCGAATATCAAAAAATGCCTGGTTAAATAAATGCTAGGATTGGCACAGTTATTCTTCCATACCATGTAGCAATTGGTGATAAGGAACTTAAAGACTACCATAATAAACATGTCCTTGAGGCCCAAGGCCATTCTATCCTTCTTATTAATATGTTACTCGCCCTCCCTCGTGGTCGTCATGGCCAGTCTCTTTGTGTAATGAAAATCACTTTTGATAGGTCCTTTCCGTCTTCCGTAACTCTTGGTGCCAGATGCTGTATTCAGGAGTACATCTGCTCTTCTCGCCTCTTCCCTCTGTGGTGTCGCCTTGTCGTGGTGAGGGGCTCACGTACACCACCCTGGGACTAGTGAGGGTTGCCTTTGCCCACTCTCCTGTCCCCTCTGTGTGTGTTGTACATGCAGATAGGCACCACGTAGGGGCCTTGTGAGCCATCGGACTGCCCGCTGGAGGGGTAGCCCTGAGTGGATGGCTGGGTGTCCAGGCTGGGGCAATAGGGGGAGTGGGGTCTTTGCACCAGTGTGGGAGAATGAACTATGCAGTAGGACTCCTTGTTAAAAAGGGGGGGAGGCACCGCTGGGGACGATGCACCCTTCCTGCACTGGCCCGCGCTCGGCCTCCCTGGCTGCCCTGGTAGGTGGTATCCCTTGGATCCAGGCCCCAAACTTTTAGAAAGACTGCTGCATGGATAATGAAACGACTTCTCTTTCCCAGGCTCATGGGGGGTGGGTGACCAGGCCTCTGAGTCGGACTGTGCTGGAAGACTGGGCTCTGTAGCCCCCGCTACATTGGGCCCAGACTGGACTACTCCCCCGCTCCCCTTCCTTTTCTGTGGTTGGGTTGAGCCCCAAGCCCCCTGTGGTGACTACCTCGTCCCCTAGTACGACTCCATCTCTCATTGTGACTACTGCACCTTATGACCCCCCCTCTCTCTCTCTAGAGGGTTCTCACCACCGTCCCCGCCATGGCTGCTCTCGCATACTTCCTTCCCATATCAATTCATACCATGCCTTGTTTGATCTTGCTACGTGGACTAAGTACTTTGACCTCCATCATTTAGATTCTACTCCTGACAATTTCTCCCTCCATAGGCACCTTGTTGATTCAGTAGATGCCTCTGTTACTTTTAACCCCACCCATCTCGGTACGCATGTTGCTGCTGCTTCTTCTTGGGATGCAGCTGTCCACTTGGCGACTTTGTCCTACATTGAGGTGACCCCCCTGTTTGGGTCTCCAAGAATGCTCAATTAAGTGCCAGTGTTGGCACTGTTCTCCTCCCACACCATGTTACAACCGGTATTAGGAACCTCAAGGACTGCCACGAGGATATTAAACATGTCCTCGAGGCTCAAGACCATTCTGTTCTCCAGGTTTACACGTTCACGACCCCCTCGTGGCCGTCGCCGTCTGTCCCTTCGGCTTGTGAAAATTACCTTTGATGGTTGGACACTTCCGCCCTCTGTTATTCTTGCTGGTGCCAGATGCTCCATTCAGGAGTACATACCCTCTTCTCGGCTTTGTAATAAATGCTGGAAGTTCGGACATGGTGCCCTCAAATGCTCCAGTATTCTCTCTCTGTCTGCCCTATGTGTGGGAACGAAGGTCACTTTAAGTCGGAGTGCACTTCTCCCCAGGCTCGCTGCCTCAATTACGGTGATGCCCACCCTACCTTCTCTCGCGCGTGTATCCATTACAAACATGAGGCAGCTGTCCTCAACTTGAAGCACTGGGAACATTTGTCTTTTCCTGAGGCGAGGCGCCAAGTTCACCATCCCCCTCCTTCCCCTTTCGCTGGGGTTTCTTACGCTCACGTGTTGCACTCTTCCTCTCCTCGTCCTTCCCACCTTCCTCAGTCTCACAACAGTCTCCAGGCCTTAGACCCAGATACGCCCACCACCTGCTCCCCTGTTCCTTTACATTCTGACCCGAAGGGTCCCCTTCCTGGTTCTCTGTCTGGGGTTCCCCTTCTTTCTACCCAGTCTGTCATGTCTCCTGTGTCTTCTTTCTCAACTCCCTTTGATCCTCCTTCCCATCCTTCTCCTCTCTCTCTTAGCTTTCCACGCCGCCTGTCTGTGCAGGCTGATGTCCATCCTTCTCCTAGTGATCATCGTGTTGTTCGCTCTCATTCTTCTTCTGTTGAGACGTTTGAGTCTGTTGCCCAGTACGTTGCTGCTGGAACACCTGTCTCTGAGTTAGAAGCGAAAGCCTGGCTTATCTCCTTCCTCCTCCCCGGCTGGTAAGAAAGCTTCACTTTCATCCTCGCCCCCTACCTCTGACTATCACTGCACCTCTCCCATTTCGGTGGTCGAGCCCCCTGTTCCTGCTTTGGAGGTTTCTTTGGCCCCTGCTACCCTCTCGGTTCCTGCCCTTGCTGAGGTGTGCTCCCCGGTTTCTGCCCCTCCTGCGGTCCTTGACAGTCCCTCTCGGTTGCTTCCTCCTCTGGACCCTGCTCATCTGCCTGTGGTCTGTCCTCCCACTCCCTTCCCTCCATCTTTACTCAGTTTACCCATGCCCACTATCCCTGACTTCGCTGACCCTGATCCTGATCCTGCACTTCTTTGACATGCTGTGTTCCTTTTTAACCTTTTTTATTCATTGTTCTCTGTTCCTGTCCTTTCTCTTTTTGTCGATGTCTATTCTTCAATGGAATATTCATGGATATTACGCCAATTTCCATAAACTCCAACTTTTGATTTCACAGTTTTCGCTCCTTTGTGTCCGTCTCCAGGAGCCGATGCTTGGTGCTCGTCCTGGTCGCTTCCGTGATTATTCCTTTCTCTCCCCCTGCCCCCCCCCCCTTCAGATTTTGCTGGGACCAATAACTTTTCTGCTTTTGATTCGTTCTGATGTTCCCTTCATCCCCTTACTTTTTCCATCACCTCTCCAATGTTCTGTTGCCCGTGTCTTTGTGCGTAAATGGTACACAGTTTGTTCCATTTATCTCCCCCCAAATGTGCCCCTTTCTCTTCCCAATCTTAAATACCTAGTGGACTCCTTGCCAGAGTCTGTGCTCCTGCTGGGTGATTTCAGTTGTCGACATACCCTCTGGGGTGATGGTCTGACAAACAGCCGGGGTCGCCTTCTCGAACCGCTCATCCTCTCTTCTTCCCTGTCTCTAAGGAATTCTGATGAGCCCACTCATTTGGACTCTTGGACTGCACCCTTTCCTGTCTTGATTTTTTCTTTGCTTGTTGTCACTTTACTTGAATTTCACATGGCAGGTTCTTGATGACTTCCATGGCAGTGACCATTTCCCCATCCTTGTTACCTTTTTTCTTTTCACCCTCCCCTCTCCTTCCCTAGGTGGCGGTTTGCCGAGGCTGACTGGCATCAATTTACCCTCTGTGCTACTCTCTCCGACCTCTCCATTTTGCTTCTCCCTCGTGCCCTCCTCCTTTTTCATGACACCGTCTTCAATGCTGCCCTCCACTCTTTTCCTCGCTCTACCTCTCAGGAAACATGGAAGTGCGTTCCTTGGTGGAATGTGGACTGTGCTTGGGCTGTCTGCTATAAGCGTGCAGCCTGGAAGAGACACCGCCGCCGGCAGATGGCTGATTTTTGTCTTTTGTTTCGGAAGGCGAGTTCAGTGGTCCGTAGAACCATCTGTACAGGTAAACGTGAGTGTTGGAGGTCTTATGTTTCCACCATTACGTCCGAAAATACTCTGCTGCAGATCTGGAGGGGTATCCGCAAGATAGTGGGTAAGTTTGCTTCTGATGTCTCGCCGGTCCTCCACCTCCGTGGTACTCTTGTGGTGGACCCGTTGCACGTTGTGACCGAACTGGGTTCCCACTTTTCGTCTGTTAGCTTTGGTTCTCATCTTCCTTAATCTTTCCTTCTTCGTAAGCCTGTTCTTGAATCTCGTCCTTTAGATTTCTGCACTCATCTCAGCCTTCCCTATAACGATCCCTTCTCTCTGAACTTAAGTCTGCCCGGTCCCTCTGTGGTTCTATGGCAGTGGGTTCCGATGGCATTCATTATGAGATGCTTCACCATCTCCATCTGTGCATGTCTCGGTATTTACCGAGTCTGTATAATCGGGTCTGAGAGTCATCTTCAGTACCTGAGGACTGGCTCGATGCCGTTGTCCTCTCCGTCCTCCCTGTTATGTTTCCAGGGTCTTTCAGGACATTCCCTAAGAACTTCCACCCTATTGCCCTCATGAGTTGTCTGCAAACTCTCTTGAACGTATGGTTAACGTTTGTCTGATGTGGTTTTTAGAACACTCACCACCTCTCCCCTTCTGAATTTGGTTTTCACAAGTGCCGCAGCACAACATATCCTGGCAAACTAGGAGGTCTATATTTGTACTGCTTTTGCTGCGAAGACCTCTGTTGTTGCCGTATTCTTTGACCTGGAAAAGGCTTACGACACCACCTGGAGATATCATATTCTGTCACAACTTCATTCATCTTGCCTTCGTGGTAATCTCCCTCTCTTCCTCCAAAGCTTTATCTCTCGTTTCTTTCGAGTTAGGCTTGGTGCCACTCTCTCTGCCCCTTTTAGGCAATATGAGGGTGTACCCCAAGGTAGTGTTCTGAGTACTACTCTTTTTCTAGTTGCACTCAATGGTCTTATTTCCTCCCTTCTGGCGTTTTCTTCGCTCTCTATGTCGACGATCTTACCCTTTCCTATTGGGATGATGATTTGCCTCTCCTTCAACGGTGGCTTCAACTTGCGATTGATGCCATGTCATCTTGGGCCACTTATCATGGCTTCAAGTTCTCTATGTCTAAGACTTGTGCTATGACTTTTGCTCAGAAGCATGTCGTTCTTTGTCCCTCTTTCGCTTTATGGTCATCTCCTTGTGTTCAGGGAGTCCACTATGCTTTTGGGGTTAATCTTTGACACTCGTTTGTCTTGGTCGCCTCATTTCTCTTACCTCCAAGTTGAATGCTCCAAGACCCTTACCATCCTTAAGGTTTTGTCCCATACTTCTTGGGGAGCTGATAGCCGCACACTCCTCTCTTTACATTCGTCTCTCGTCCTGTCTAAACTCGATTATTGTTGCCCTGCTTACTCGTCTCCTACTCTTCGTCGTCGTGATGCTTTGCACTGTACTGGGTTGCGCCTCAGCTCTGGTGCCTTTCGTTCGACTCCCACCCTCAACTTGCATGTTGATACTGCCTTCCTATCTTTCCAGGATCACCGTGATCGCCACTGTCTTTGATATCTTGCGCGGTCTTTGCAACATCCTTCCTCTCGCCTGTTGTCATGCTTTGACTTTTACCCCTCCTGTAGTTCCTGTTCTTCATCACCACCTCCCTCTTTTTCGCCTTGTCTGTATTTAGATGTCACGTGGTGGATTCTTCGTGACCTCCATAACAGTGACCATTTCCCCATCCTTGTCACCTTTTTCTCTTTTCACCCTCCCCTCTCCTTCCCTAGGTGGCAGTTTGCCAAGGCTGACTGGAATCTATTCACTCTACATGCTACTCTTTTTGACCTCTCCTATCTGCCTCATCGTCGAGCCCTACTCCTTTTTTCATCACACCATATAAGACGCTACCCTTCACTCTATTCCTTGCTCTACCTCTAGGGGCATGCGGAAGTGCGTTCCCAGGTGGAATGCTGGGCGTTTCGACTGTCCTCTGTAAGAGTGCAGCCTGGAAGAAAGACAGATGCAGACAGACAGCTGTTTTTTTTTGTTTTATAAGGTGACTGCGGTCCGTACGGTTAAACGTGAGAGTTGGAAATCTTTTGTCTCCACCATTACGTCTGATATTCCTCTGCCCCAGATCTGGAAGAAAATCCGTAAGATTGCGAGTAAGTTTGTTCCAGATGTCTCGCCAGTCCTTCACTTCCATGATTCAATTGTGGCGGATCCTGTGTCAGTCGCATCGAACTGTGTTCCCCTTTTTCGACTGGTGGCTCCAGTTCTAGTCTTCCTTCATCTTTCCTTATTCGTAAGCACCTTCATGAATCTTGTCCTATAGATTTTCGCATGCATCTCCAGCTTCTCTATAATGATCTCTCTCTCCGAACACCAGTCTGCCCTGACTCTCTGCGGTTCTATGGCAGCGGGCTCAGAAAGCGAAACATCTCCTAATGAATGTCACCTCTCTCAATGCATGGTTTCAGTATATACTGAATCTGTTTAACCTTATCTGGCAGTCATCATTTGTCCCTGAGAACTGGCTTCAGGTGGTGGTTTATCCTATTCAAAAACCAGGGTCTCTAGGGATAGCTGCTAAGGACATCTGCCCCATTGCCCTCACGAGTTGCGTCTGCAAACTCTTTGAACGTATGTTCAATGTCATTATGATGTTGTTCTTAAAACACTATCGCCACCACTTACCTTCTCAATTTGGCTTTTACAAGTGTCATGACTGATGTCTTGGTGAACATGGTCTATATATGTACTGCCTTTACTGCAAACACCTCTGTTGTTGCTGTCCTTTTTTTGACCTGGAAAAGGCATATGACACCACCTGGAGATACCATATTTTGTCCCAACTCCATTCGTGGTAATCTCTTCCTCTTCCTACGAAGCTTCCGCTCTAATCGTTCCTTTAGTGATGGTTTGTACCATTCTGCCTCTTTACGGCAATATGAAGGTGTACCTCACAGTAGTGTTCTGAGCACTTACTAATTTTCCTGGTTGCTCTCAGAGGTCTTCTTTACTCCCTTCCCTCTGGAATCTCATCAGCTCTCTATGTTGACAATCTTACCCATTGCTGTCAAGGTGATGACTTGCCTTTCCTTCAACGGCGACTTCAACTTGCGATTGATGCCGTGTCATCCTGGGACACCAATCATGGCATCAAGTTCTCTACAACTAAAACTTTTGCGATGACTTTTACTCGGAAGTAGGTCGTTCTTCATCCCCCTTTGTCGCTTTATGGTAATCCCCTTTTGTGCAAAGGTTTTGCTAAACTTACGGAGTTAATCTTTGAAACTCGTTTGTTTTGGTCTCTCCATATCTCTAACCTCTGAGTTGGATGCTCTAAAGTCCTTAGTTTACTTAAGGTAAGTTATACTTCCTTGGGAGCTGATACGAGCACGCTCCACCTTCGTGCTGCCTAAACTCAAGTATGGTTGTCTTGCTTACTCGTCTGCCTCTCCTTCTACTCTTTGCTGTCTTGATGCTCTGCATCATAATGGGTTATACCTCAGCTCTGGTGCCTTGCGTTTGACTCCTACCCTAAGCCGGTATGATGAAACAGGCATACTGTATCTACAGGATCGCCATGATCGCTACTGTCTTTGCTACATTGCACAGTCCCTACAACACCCTCCTCACTCTCGCTTATGTCGTACTTTTCCTTGCACACTTTTTTTCATACTTCCGCTCCATTTCCGTCTTCACAAATGGGTCAAAGTCTGCAGATGGTGTAGCCTACTCTGTTCTTTTTCCTGACCACACCTATGTGTCGCCTGCATCCAGAGACTAGCATCTCCACAGCAGAACTTTGTGCTATTTTGTATGCTCATTGTCAACAGCTTTCTTGCTGTCAATTTTCCTTTATTGTTGTAGTTGACTCTCAGTGCCCTCATGGCTCTGCAGCCCTTTAACCCTCAAACCGCATATATCATATATAAATGATATCAGTGACAAAACCGAAACCGCGCACATCATTTATATATGATTTCGTGTCTAGCGCTATAATTTAAACGCCCCGCCTGGGATAGGGGCAGCTATAGTACAGCCACGACCATTAGTTGCCAGATGCCACCTAGAAAAAAAATCCAGGCCAACATTCTTGGGTATTACAGCGTCAGTATTGAGCAAGCCACCAAGGCTGGCGCACGCAGCACGAGCTCACAGCACCGCTGTTCAGCTTGTGACCACAGCATTGCCTACAAATACCATAATATAAATGATACTGCTATTATTTAGTAGTGATAGTATTACTGAAGCCCCCTGACTGTGATAAAACTGACCAGGATACTGATAATAGCAGGATTGTGGTGATATTTAGCGCTGTGCTCCATGGAGGGAGGAGTAAGGCTGTGGAGGGAGGGTTGTGGCGTCATCTTCTGACTGTGTGTGGCCACCATTTATTGACTGCACTCACCATACCAGCTTAGTGGTTCGATATGGTGAACACAAATGTAGATACTTATATATAACGTGTGTATAGAGTGTGATAACAGCGAGAGGAGTAGGTTGGGAGCCGCCATTTTGGTGAGGGAGGAGCGTCGTCTGCACGTCTTGGCATGGTGTTTACTGATGGCCACTATGGTTTTTGGGCACCATACCAGCTTATTTGTTCAGGTATGGTGAATAAAACAGGTAGATACTTATATATAATATGTGTATATAGCGTAATAACACCACAAACAATATTGTTGAAGGACAAATATTAGTGCGTCTGGCCTTGAGGGCGGCCGCCGATCGCCGCCGATCATAGCTACTGTGAGTAGCTATGTCTTTGTGGCCTTTACTCACCATACAAGCTTAGATGTACAGTTATGGTCAACAAAACATGTAAATACGTATATATAACGTCCGTGTATAGTGAATAAATACGGAAAGAGTATTGTAGGAGGTGAATGAGGGTGAGTGAGGTGGTGTTGAAGGAGGGAGTGGCAGTGAGTGGCTCGCTGGTGTTTGGCGGTCACTCCTCGTTGCTTTTTGACTCACAAGACCAACTTAGTAGTTCGTTATGGTGTACAAAACATGCAAATACTTATATATAACCTGTGTATATAGTGTAACAACAGCAAAACTATTTGTTTATTGTTTTATGAACATAATAATTGAATCACTAATATGCACACCATAATTTTGAGTACAGCGATGGTTCACACATTTTATAATATAAATATACCACAATTCACTGTGTGGAATAATATTACTGCAAAAAAACTAAGAAAAAATCAATCAGAGACATTGAAATAATTAGGTTATAATATATTTGTGGCAACTGCCGTCTGACAGCTCGGGCAGAGTAGACCTCGTCTGGCGAAGGCTCTGCCAACGCCCGTTTTTTGCCACACTTCCCTACCCTATTGCGGCTAAAATATGCCACCTACGATTTTTTTGTTATTTTTTCCATGATCAGGGAACAAAAATGAACACTTCTATAAGACGAAAGAATTTTTTTGAATTTTTTTTTTGTTGCGCCTGTGGGTGTGAATTCCATTTGGGCCCCTAGCGGTTTGAGGGTTAACAGTGATAAATTCCAGGTACTCAGGTACAGCAAAAATGAGGATCTAAAACATAATACAGGGTATAAAACATAATCGAATTTTCCCATAATAGGAAAACAGCATGTCAAGGATTTGAGAATAATGATGTCCGACGACCTAATGTTTAGGGAGCATAACCAAACAAATATTGTAGCAGCCAAAAAAATGATTGGATGGATTACGAGAACTTTCAAATCTAAGGATCCCATCACAATGGTTGCACTCTTCAAGTCACTTGTGTTGTCCCATCTTGAGTACTGCTTAGTACTCACTTCCCCCTTCAGAGCAGGAGAGATTGCTGAAATAGAGGGAATACAGAGAACATATATGGCACACATAGATGCGATAAAGCACCTAAATTATCGGGATCGTCTCAAAGCTCTCCAAATGTACTTGCTAGAAAGGAGACAAGAGAGATACCAAATAATATACACATGGAAAATACTGGAGGGCCAGGTCCCAAATCTACACAGTAAAATAACAACATACTGGAGTGAACGATATGGAAGAAAATGCAGAATAGAACCAGTGAAGAGCAGAGGTGCCATGGGCACAATCAGAGAACACTGTATAAACATCAGAGGTTCGCGGTTGTTCTACGTCCTCCCAGCAAGCATAAGAAATATTGATGGAACAACCATGGACATCTTCAAGAGGAAACTAGATGGTATCCTCCAAGGAATGCATGATCAACCGGGTTGTGGTGGGTATGAGGGCCTGTGGGCTGCTCCAAACAACAGCTTAGTGGACCAAACTCTCAAAAGTGAAGCCTGGCCTTGTGCCAGGTTTGGGTTATCTTGAGTTGATTTCGGGGCTTTTTTTTTTTTTTAGTGTCCCTGCGGCCCAGTCCTCGACCAGGCCTCCACCCCCAGGAAGCAGCCCGTGACAGCTGACCTACCTATTTTACTGCTAGGTAACAGGGGCATAGGGTGAAAGAAACTCTGCCCATTGTTTCTCGCCGGCGCCTGGGATCGAACCCAGGACGACAGGATCACAAGTCCAGTGTGCTGTCCACTCGGCCGACCGGCTCCCCATAGTAGTCCCCATGGGGAGTAGAAGAACTCCCAGAACCCCATCAAGCAGGCTAGACCTCAGACCAGGCCTCAGGCCAGACCTCAGACCAGACCTCTGGCCATGCCCCAGGCCAGGCCTCGGGCCAGACCTCATGCCAGACCTGACCATGCAGGCCTCGGGGCAGACCAGACCAGGCCTTGGGTCAGACCAGGCCAGACCTCAGATGAGGCTTCAGGCCAGACCTCAGACCAGGCCTCAGGCCAGACCTCAGGCCAGACCTCAGGCCAGGCCTCAGGCCAGGCCTCAGACCAGGCCTCAGGCCAGACCTCAGGCCAGTTCTCAGGCCAGATCTCAGCCCAGGCCAAAGATCAGGCCTCAAGCCAGACCTCAAGCCAGACCTCAGACCAGGCCTCAGGCCAGACCTCAGATTAGGCCTCAGGTCAGACCTCCTTGAGGTTACCTTGAGGTGCTTCTGGGGCTTAGCGTCCCCGCGGCCCGGTCGTCGACCAGGCCTCCTGGTTGCTGGACTGATCAACCAGGCATTTAGACGCGGCTGCTCGCAGCCTGACATATGAGTCACAGCCTGGTTGATCAGGTATCCTTTGGAGGAGGTATCCCCCCCCCCTTCCCTGTCCCCTCGTCCTCCCAACCATTCCCCACTCCCCCGTCCCCTCATCCTCCCCACCATTCCTCCCTCCCTTCCCCATCCCCTTGTCCTCCCCACCATCCTCCACACTCTCCGTCCCCTCGTCCTCCCCACTTCCCCCCTTTCCCCGTCCCCTCGTCCTCCCCACTTCCCCCCTTTCCCCGTCCCCTCGTCCTCCCCACCATACCCATCCCCCCCCGTCGCCTTGTCCTCCCCACCATACCCAACTCCCCCATCACCTCGTCCTCCCCAACATCCCCCACTTCACTATCCCCTTGTCCTCTCCACCATTCTCCATTCCCCCATCCCCTCATTCTCCTAACCATGCTACACTCCCCCGTACCCCTCGACCTCCCCACCATTATCCTCACCCTCGTTCTTCCCCCACCATTCCCCACTCCTGTCCCCTTGTCCTCCCCACCATTCCCCACTCCCTCATCCAATGCGTTCCCAAATGATCTGATGTTCCCATCACTGAAAAAAAGTAGAACAGTTAAAAAAAATGAAAATGAAAAAAATAACAAAATAAACTATACCCACAATGAACAGTATGGTAAACAACACAGCTCAATTCCAATGCAATGTCACACAAAATAATTAAATCAAAATGAAAATAAATCAAAATCTTTGAAAATTAAATTTATCAATGCAATCGGAAACATTGAAATGGAATTGTAACATATTTGGTATAGCGTGTGTTGCTATTACGTGCAACAGATGGCGCTGTTTTTTAAAAAAAACGTATGTTTTTACCTGTCACAGATGAGGCATGTATATATTAGGCATATAAAAACACGTGCCTATTCAAATGCAACATCGTGTCAAAATTTAAAAGCAATCGGTAAAGAGGTTTCGAAGATTTCCCCTCACATAAAAAAATGGGAAAACACAGTTTTTCAAGAATAGCATGTTTTCTCCCGTTACAGGCGTGACATCTATATAGTAAGAATATAAAAACATGCTCTGTTGTGAATGGAACGTTGTCAAAATTTCAAAGCAATCTGTGAAGAACTTTTGGAGATTAGCAATTTTGAACAAACGAACATTTACATTTTTATTTATATAGATAAACATAATAAGTGAATAATATAGTAATAATAATAATAATAATTTATTTAGGAACAGTACATACATAGTTGCAGCGTTACAGTACAAACATTCTGATAGATTTAAAGACAGAGGTAGTACATACAATACCTAAAGCCACTAGTACGCATAGTGTTTCGCTCAAGGAGAGTTGGGAAAAAAACCACTTAGACTAAAACTTAATAGTAATTGAGCTTAAAGTATAAATTGTGTTGAATGAAAAAAAAAATAAAAGATAAAAAAAAGGGGGGGGGGTAACATGGTACAAAATAGCCAATATACAAGTTGGTTAACAAACAGCCTTTTTTTTTTTTTTTAAATAGTATGACCTGGGTTGACATTTAGAAGTAAGGTAGGTTACATGGAGTTAATTAGGTAGTACTTAGTTTTCATATTAAACTGGTTGAGAGAGGTACAATTTTTGACATAATTGGGAAGGTCATTCCACATTCTGGGTCCCTTGATTTGTAGAACATTCCTAGTTTGATTAAGTCTAACTCTTGGAATATCAAATAAGTATTTGTTTCTGGTGTGGTGCACATGAGTTCTGTTACAACCTTCTAGGAAGCGTTGAAGGTCAGGATTGACATTACAATTCAGAGTTTTAAATATATAGAGTACACAAGAGAGGATGTGCAGTGACTTAATATCTAACATATTCAGAGATTTGAGTAAGGGTACCGAGTGATGTCTGGGGCCAGACTTAGATATTGTTCTAATAGCAGCTTTGTGTTGGGTAATTAGAGGACGTAAATGATTTTGGGTAGAAGAACCCCAAGCACAAATACCATAGTTGAGATAAGGATAGATGAGAGAGTAATAGAGCATCAACAGGGCAGGACTAATATGCTCATAATACTTTTGAGTATAGCGATGGGTCACACATTTTATTATATAAATATATCACACTACATACTATTGAATAATATTACTCGAAAAAAACAGAAAAAATCAGACATTGAAATAATTAAGTAATAATATTTTTGTGGCAACTCCCACCTGACAGCTCGGGTGGAGGTGACCGCCTCCGACGATTACTCTGTCAACGCCTCACTTTTACCAGACTTCCTCGCCCTATTGCGGCCAAAATATGTCACAATTTATTTTCTATTTTTCCCATGATCAGGGAACACAAATGAACACTTTTATAAGACGTGATGCAGGCTAAAATTGCAAGAGCAGCCCAGGGCTTAACAAAAACCAACTAATAATATCAGGGGTTTTGCGGTGTGATGAGGGTATCGACATCATAAAACCGAAACATGCACAGTCCCTGATGAAGGTAATGCCGTCATCAATTAATGCATTTTTAAAAATTCCCTTTATTGTCCAAATATTATGGGACTGGTTTTAAATGTTCCCCTTTATATTGTAAACAATTTGATAGCAAAATGAATGACGTAGCATGAAAATTGAGGTTAGAAAGCTGAAAAGAGTACAGTATAAACATTTGAGTGTGGTTTGTACACTCATGGCCAATGCTCAGCCTTCCTTGTGGTGTGTGTGCTAGGTCACCCGCCGGGCCAGCAAAAGAGTTAATATTGACCTCTGTGAGCCTTCAAGTTGCTAGTTTCCTCAACTGTATGAATTCCTGCTTGTTCATACCCCTAATTACTAAACCTTTTAGAATTACTGAAACGACTGCCTTTACTCTTGACCACATCTGGACTAACATAACCTCTCCACTTACCTCAGGAATAATCACTGATAGGACCACAGACAATTACCCTTTATTTCTTCTAACCAACATTAATAAACCACCTTTAGATACAATGAAGATAAGCTTTAAGCTGCACAATGAAACTTCTAAAAGCAGCTGTATTGCTGCTGCCTCTAATATCAACTGGGAGTCTGAAATAGGTGACATAGTGAATATCAACCTTGCAGTGCAAACATGTCTTCACAAAACTTTGAGCCTTGCCTTGAGGTTACCTTGAGGTGTTTTCGGGGCTTAGCGTCCCCGCGGCCCAGTCGTCGACTTGGCCTCCTCGTTTCTGGACTGGTCAACCAAGCTGTTGGACGCGGCTGCTCACAGTCTGACTTATGAGTCACAGCCTGGATGATCAGGTATCCTTTGTCGGTGCTTGTCAAGTTCTGTCCTGAACATTGTGAGGGGTTGGCCAGTTATGCCCCTTATGTGTAGTGGAAGTCTGTTGAACAGTCTCGGGCCTCTGATATTAATAGATTTCTCTCTTAGAGTACCTATTGCACCTCTGCTCTTCAACAGGGGTATTCTGGACATCCTGCCATACCTTCTGGTCTCATATGATATTATTTCTGTATGCAGGTTTGGGACCAGCCCCTTTACTATTTTCCACGTGTAAATTATTATGTATCTTTCCCGCCTACGCTCAAGAGAATACAGATTTTGGCATTTTAGTCGATCCCAATAGTTTAGATGTTTTACTGAGTGGAGTCTAGCAGTAAAGGATCTCTGCATGCTCTCCAAGTAAGCAATTTCACAAGCTTTGAAAGGGGCTGTCATTGTGCAGAAGTATTCCGCTCTAGAGAGCACTAGCGTGTTGAAGAGATCATCACTGGTATAGCATCTCTAGTGTGAACGGTTCTTTTTATCCAACTTGTCATATTTATTGCAGTTGTGACGGCTTCTTTATTGTGTTCTTTAAAGGTAAGGTCTTCTGACATGAGTAAATCCAAATCCTTTACATTGCTTTTTTGTTCTATGTTATGATTTGACTGTGTTTTGTACATTGTTTCCATTTTTTTATTTTAATTTTTTCCGTGGCGCATAAGCTGGACCTTATCTTCGTTCAACACCATATTATTTTCTGTAGCCCCTAGAAAGACTTGATTTATATCTGCAGGTTTGCTGTGTCCTCTATGTTGTCTACTCTCATAAAGATCCTAGTGTCATCTGCAAAATATGGTATGGTACTATAGATTGTGTCCTTCTCGATGTCCGATATGAAGATGAGAAAAGAGTACTGGAGCAAGCACAGTACCCTGAGGGACTGAGCTCTTCACGGTCGATGGACCGGATTTTATTTTGTTGACTTGCACATTGGGTTCTGTTAGTCACGAAATTGTAGATCCATCTGCCTATTTTTCCGGTAATTCCTTATGAACGCATTTTATGTGCAATAACACCATGGTCACATTTGTTAAAGCCTTTTGTGAAATCTGTATAAATTACATCAGCGATTTGTCTGTCTTCATGGCATCTAATGCCATGTCATAGTGGTCCAGCAACTGTGATATGCAAGAGCACCCTGTTGTGAAACCATGTTGTCCGGGGTTATGGAGATGCTGGGATTCCATGTGTTTTGTAATCATACATCTTAGCACTCAAAGATTTTTATGATGTGCGATGTTAGTGCTATCGGTCTGTAATTTTTTACCTCTGCCTTATTTCCTCCTTTATGGAGTGGTGCTATCTCTGCTGTTTTTAGTATGTCAGGAATAACGCCAGTATTTAGGCTTTGTCTCAAAAGAATGTGAAACGCCTGCAATAGTGTTTTTTTTACAGTTTTGATGAATATAGGGTTCCAAGAATCTGGGCCTGGTGCAGAGTGCATAGGCATACTGTCTATGGCTTCTTCAAAATCCAGTGGAGATAGGGTGACATCTGATATATGATTTGATGTTGGTATCATATCCATGAAAAATTCATTTGGGTTATTTTACGTTGTGGTATTCGTAATAATATTATTATGTTGTGAGTTGATAGATTGTCTCTCCCGGACAACCCACCAAACCCAAAACCTCTGTAGAGTGCTTACACTTAAATCAGGAGATCACCCTGCATGCTTCTTACTTTTGGAGAGGGCTCAGCATCACATCTGTAGGGGATGCGGCTCCAACACCAGCCTCGTTGTCATGTGCACACCCACTTGAGCCGCCGTGACTCCCCACTATCTCCTCGGATGGTATGATGCCCCCAATCCCCTTTCCTGAATTATTATTCTGTACTACTCTGTCAACAGCTGTAGTGCGCTCTCTCTCTCTCTCTCTTTCTTTCTTTCTTTTTCCTGGGAAGCCTCACTAGGACAAGGGCAAACACCTAATGATTATGAACATTTAATAACAACACAGAACATATATAAAACTCACATACAGTATATAAGTATATAAACTTCAACACCTTATGATGTTATAACCTGGTTGCAAACCATTACTATCAGGACTCTATCAGTTGCTTATACCAAGTGGTAGCCTAACTACTGGCTTGCCACTTTTTTTTTTTTTTTTTTTTTTTTGAGATATATACAAGAGTTGTTACATTCTTGGACAGCCACTAGTACGCGTAGCGTTTCGGGCAAGTCCTTAATCCTATGGTCCCTGGAATACGATCCCCTGCCGCGAAGAATCGTTTTTTCATCCAAGTACACATTTTACTGTTGCGTTAAACAGAGGCTACATTTAAGGAATTGCGCCCAGTAATTCCTCCCCAGCCAGGATACGAACCCATGACATAGCGCTCGCGGAACGCCAGGCGAGTGTCTTACCACTACACCACGGAGACTGCACTTATGCTACCAACCTCACTTAGTGAGTTTAACCTTGTAAAACAAATATGGCACTATCAGGCCTAGAACATATTTATCTCTGCAGTTGCTCCAGCCTACAGTTGTAACTCTATAAACTTCAGTATAAGTATTCCTTGGCATAAAAATGATAATCAATCACCCACCTTTCACTGCGTCTTGCATGCTAATGGCACTCAAGCACTCTACCAACTCCCTACAAGTAGTCAATAAGAACGTCCTTCCCACATCTGAAGTTCACTACCCTGACATCAACAGGTTCTTCCAGGTTCATCTACTAGGAAAAGTCACGGTCTCAGAGTGTGGTCTGCCGCCGGTGGCCGGATGGCCGTCAGGTCGAGCCCAGTAATTTATTTAAAGGGGGCCTCATAGCCTGGTGGATAGCGTGCAGGACTCGTAATTCTGTGGCGCGGGTTCGATTCCCGCATGAGGCAGAAACAAATGGGCAAAGTTTTTCACCCTGAATGCCCCTGTTACCTAGTAGTAAATAGGTACCTGGGAGTTAAGTCAGCTGTCACGGACTGCTTCCTGGGGGTGGAGGCCTGGTCGAGGACCGGGCCGCGGGGACACTAAAAAGCCCCGAAATCATCTCAAGATAACCTCAAGATAGGATCCTCTACAGCTCTTCCAGGCTGCTGCACCATGAAGTTTTCCTTGGATTGCAGTGGTACTCCACCACTGATTCCACAGAAGCATGTGAGACTTCACTTGACTGGTCCTCTTCACACAATTTGAGGTCCAATTCCTCACTATGGGGCTTGCTCTTTCACAGAGTACATCATCTACTCCTACAGTCTTGGAGTTCCACTTATTAACTTCTTCTCTGGCCTCAGAGTACTCCCATCAACTCCTTCCTCAGAACAAACCTGCAACCCATCGATACGCCAATAAATATGTTCCTCTACAATCATATAACTTTAATGAACTACACACAATAAATGTTTCACCCGACATCTCCCTGTTTCACGAACACCGTAAGTATGGACTCCCCCGTTCGTGTGAATCCATCCTCCGCCTCGCCCGCTGAGCGGTTTCTCCGCCTGCCGCTGTGAGGCAGCTACTCTGCCAGGAGCTAAGCTCTCTCAGTCACCCACGAGTGCTCGGAGGGGACGGACGTCGCTCCGCCCTCCAGGATGTTCCTCCATCTTTACTCTCTTATTTGAACTTTTTGCTTCACTAAAATTTGCCTAACATATCAATAAATACTGGCTATGGCTGCTGGGCACACGACCAACTTCAGGCAATCACTGTTGTGATTAAAACTGAGCTTACCACAAAAATGTCTCTTGTGAGGACTCTCACTTGATGACGCCTGACCAGAGCGTACACGCAGCTGCCCACGAAAATGTTTCTGGACAGCTTCAAAACTCTTCCTGCCATCCAGGACTCGTGACCACACGTTTCCAGATTAATTCCACAGCGGAAACGTTTGCACACTTCCTTCCTCCTCTTGAAGGTACATCAACTAGGGGGTTCTTTTCTAACCGGAGCCCAACGGAGCTCAACATCCCCATCACAATTTCTGGTGCTCAAGTGAGGTCAACGTCCTTATAAATTCTCCACATCTCATGACTAGCCATTTATTTATATCCTAATTCACTGCCATACTTGTGTAACGGTTCTATTGTTACGTAAAGTATGGTGACAAATAAACACAGACACTAAGATACTATATATATATTTGGTCGAATATACAGAAGTACACAGGTGATACTTTGGTGTGAGTTCAGCGCACTGAGCGTCGGTACAGTATCTCGCAAGTGTCTGCTCTAGACCACACTTGAAAGTAGACTAGCCAATGTTCGCTACTCCGCTGCTTATATGCTCGGGCAACACCTCACCGTGTTGCCCGGGCAACGCCTCACCTCATTCATCTCCAAAGGTTGACAGGAATATTAACAATGCATTTGGAGCGAGTATATTATTGGGATAATCTACTCGCTACACTTGCAAACCGTTAGTCAAATTCAATCAAATGTCTACTATATAAATATCCAGGTCTATATCTCTTTAACCTCTTAGGTCAAGTCTGGTAGAATGACTCTCAAGGGGAGACTCTTTTCTCCTGCAGGCTGAGATCATAACAGTTATCAATCTTTAGTGTGTTTAGTGGCTCGCATACTGCTTCCTCAGTATTTCGCTCATTTCTTTGTTGTCATCTGTGAAAGTTTCATATCTCTTTCGCAGGGGCCTGATGCTAGATGTTGTTTTTGATCTTGATTTTGCATAGGAGAAAAAATATTTAGTATTTCTCTCTATTTCACTGATGGACTTTTGCTCTCTTTGCCTCTCCTGGGTTTTGTATGATTCTTGTAGCTTTAGTTCAATTGTTTCTATTTCTCTACCTAACCTTCTTCGCCGTTCATGAGAGAGGGTGCGACTCTCAAGTTGTTCCGTGATTTGTTTTCTTCGCCTATAGAGGGAACGACGTTCTCATTCCAATCTGCATCTCTTCCTGTAATATTTCTTAGGGATATGCGGTTTGAGCATATTTCTAGTGCTACTGAGCTTATTTTTTTCAGGCACTGGTTCAGGTTTGCATTTTTTAGCTGTTCTTCCCATCTTATTTCTGTGAAGTCTTGGTTCATTTGCCCCTAGTTTATCTGTTTATTATTGAAGTTGAATTTGCTGAAATCTCCTCCACGGGGAATCAAGACTGGTTTTGAAGGTCTATTCCCCATGCTTATCAGAACTTCAATTAAGTTGTGATCTGAGTAACAGGTATTTGTAATCATTATGTTCCTGATCAATTCATCATTATTAGTGAAAATGATGTCCAGCGTGTTCTCCTTCCTAGTTGGTTCAACTCTGCTGATTTAAGGCAAACCTGTTGCACATCTGTAGCAGGTCATTTACATGTGACTGTTCATTTAGGCTACTTCTAGGAATTCTCCCTGATAGAACTGTATTAGCTAGGGTCTTCCATTTCAGATGCCGTAGGTTGAAGTCCCCAAGCAGGATGATATTTGGGGCTGGATTTGTGAGATTTTCTAAGCAGTGTTCTATTTTCATTAGTTTGTGTTTAAACTGCTGCCTCTGGTGACTTATATACAAGGACAATAATTACATTTAGGATCCCTGTTTTGATTATCAGCACTTCCACCATATTGTTTGTGTTGGCATCTATAATACCCACTGTCCAATGCTAAGTAAACAAGTCACAACTAAAAGGTTAAACAATCCATGGCTTACTAAGGGTATACCTAAATCTGTTAACCCTTAAATGGCACATGGCTATATACCATTTGACACCCACAGGCACATACCAAAAAAAAAAAAAATTCTTTTTTTCTTCCTAACCTGTTAACTTGTGTTCACTGATCATGGGAAAAATAATAAAAAAATCGTAAGTGGCATATATTGCCCGCTACAGGGCGGGAAAGTCTGGCAAAAAACAGGCGCTGACTCAGCGTGCGTCCCAGGCGGTCTGTTGCTTGCCAGCTGTTAGGCCGGAGTTGCCACAAAGAGATAATTACCTAATTATTTCAATGTCTCTGATTGATTTTTCGTAGTTTTTTTGCTGTAATATTATTCAATAGTGTGTAGTGTGATATATTTATATAATAAAATGAGTGCATCATCGCTGTACTCAAAAATATGGTGTGCATATTGTTGATTCAATTATGTTCATCAAACAGTGAACAGATACTTTGTCAGTTATTACACTATATACACAGGTTATATATAAGTATCTGCATGTTTTGTTCACCATAACGAACCACTAAGTTGCTATTATGAGTCAAAAAGTAACGAGGAGTGACCGCCACACACCAGCCAGCAACTCACTCCCTCCCTCAACACCTCATTTGCCCACATTCTCCTCCCACCATACTGTTTTTGCTTTTATTCACTATATACAGACGTTATATATAAGTATCTACATTCGTGTTCACCATAACAAACCACTAAGCTGGTATGGTGAGTGCAGTCAATAAAAGGTGGCCACACACAGTCAGAAGACAACGCCACTACCCTCCCCTCCCTCAGCATTAATCCTCCCAACATGGAGCACAGCGCTAAATATCACCACAATCCTGTTATTATCAGAACCCTGCTCAGTTTTATCAGTCAGGGGTCTTCTGTAATAATATCATCGCTACATAATTGCATGAACAAGTAAATTATGGCATTTTTAGGCGATACTGTGGTCACAAGCTGAACAGCAGTGCTGTGAGCTCATGCTGCGTGCGTCAGGCTTGGTGGCTCACTCAATACTGAGGCCCCTAACACCCGGGAATTTGACCCACGACTTTTAAAAAAATGGCGTCTGTTTACAAGAGCCCTGATGAAGGTGTGGTGAACCCTTTGTATCAGCGGGCCATTTAAATCTTGCATAGTACTCCAAAACATCATATGATGCGATGCGCAATTTACTGCAAGTTGGTCAAAGCATCATATGATGCGATGTGCAATTTAAGGGTTAATAAAAAGCATGACCATGAGAAGAAGTACCAATATTGGTTAGGGGTCATCTCCAAAGCAGTTTCAAGGAGATACTCATCAATGCTGTCCAAAATATTAGGAGAGCCAAAATAAAAATACCCAACCATATCTTTCCTATAAAATCTCTGTGGCTAGATCCTAGAAACAGAGTAAATTTGTTAAACAGAATTTTCCAGATCCAAAACCATACTGTCTGTCTGTTATTATATAGTTTTTCTCTAGGGGTTCTACCCATTTAGTTTTAATTATTTTTTCCAATATTGTGACTATTACACTTGTCAATGATATACATGTCTATATTTAATGGGATCTTCCCTGCTGCCACTGTTGTAGAATGCTGCTGCCTCTAATATCAACTGGGAGTCTGAAATAGGTAGCATAGTGGGACAGGTCTATATATGATGGTCTGTTGAAGTGGAATGCTGAGCTCAGATGCACATTCTCTCAGGACCCATGGTTAAACTCCACCTGGGCCAAATGCTTTGTTCTTACTTAGCTCCTTTAGCATTTTTTTCATTTCATATCTAGACACCTCTATGAAATGTGAGAAATCGATAAAGACTTTGGATAAAGAAAGAGAGCTAGGAGAGGTTCTAAATAGAAAACTATCACCTGAGGACCACATAAAAAATATTGTGTGAGGAGCCTATGCTATACTTTCTAACTTAAAAAAAAAATTTAAACACTTGGATGGCAAGATACTAAAGATATTGTTCACAACTTTTGTTAGACCAAAGCTGGAATGGTGTGGGGGTTTTCTTTTTTGCTTTCACGACCGCAATGCGTACGTCGCCAATGTACATGTGGCAGACGCTTCACGAAACTGTCGGAATTAGCAGAATAGAAAATACGAGAGCAACCGTACAGGGCCTGGGAGCAAGGTCGAGTTAGAGTCCTTGAGGGTCTCTTCTCAGACTAGCCTCACCTGGTCCTGCTCCACGTCGATCGTTGGAATCTCCTCAATGATGTAACACTTTAAGGGACTCCTAGGGTCCTCATCACATTTATAGTTTAGTGAATTAGGCAATTCGGTGTTGAAGACACCTAGAGCTGAAGGCTTGAGTAATATTGGCAGTATTCAGAAGTGGTTCAACGCAAAAACCACTTAAAGCTTAACAGTAGTTTACTAACTTAACCACTAATACACAGGGTGTTTGATTTACTTTAGATTGGCGTCAGCAAAGCTATGGTTATGTTAGCGAGACTCTTGACGTCTGCCTAACGACCTGTATCCACTCGTGGAGAAACATCTAACTTAACACAGTTGACAGCCAATCATTAATACAGCAACCTAACTGCCGGTATGCAAAGGAATCACAAAGAGTTCCAACCGGATACTCGGTAATGATGATATGCAATAAATCACAATGGCACTGTCAATGGGACAGGCAATAACATGCACAATAATAATCACACACGATAACTAAATGTGTGGTGTATGTGAAGGTCACATTCAAAGACGAGTGAAATGCCGTGATACCACACAGATAACCACGCATACACCGTCGATTCACTGTGACAGGTATGAGAAGGTGAAAACTGTGGTTGATACCTCAGATCAACACAGACACAATAAACAATGACAAGATCTTGTACTTACAGATAAGGTACCTCTCTTTACTCACTCACTCACTCAGGCACATTTATGCAAGAACTCGTAGGTGGCCTGACAGCTGGTTTCTCTTGTAGACACGGAGGGTACTCGCAATAGGGCGTACAGAAACACGCATACACTCTTGGCACTGGCGGTGAGTAAGGGTGGTGATGTCACATTGTACAGTGAGGGCGGCGGCGGCTGGCGGCTGCAGGTTATATGGCACCATGCACTACACTGTGGTACAGGTACACTGTGGTAAAGTCACACACAGATTACTTAGGCGGCAGCACTGCCTTAGTTCACTCTAAGTCACTCACAACGATCTTTGTCACCAGGGGTTACCTGATACCAGTCTGTTTCACTCTGGAGATTTGTCACTTTAGGCTTCTGAACAATATATTCACACTCGTGATTCTGGGCGAGTGTGTGGTATATCGCAGAGGCGCTGAGTTAACTTGACGGTGAGGAATAGACGGTGTTCAGTCTATTGGCTGATAGACAGAACAGCTACACGTCCACTTTGCAAGAGATCCCTCACAAGAATGCTTTTTCCTGAAGCTCAGGGCGTCCCGTGGGCACAACACAAAAAGAGTTACAATTTGACCAATAGCATTGCAGCAAATGAGCGGGAACCAATCATATTGACCGTTCGATGATCAGTAGCAGGAGCTGTTATTCTTCATCGCGCCAGTTGACCCCAGAGGTCAGACGGTCGTTGGCGTCTCCCCTCTACTCTCACGCTGGCCCCAGCCAATGTACTCACTGACCCTGTGGCAAGTATGCTTAACTCCCTGTATCTACTTCCTGCCTGGACATACGGCGGCCTCCATATTATGAAAGTGTTCCTGGTTAAGTGGGCATTCTGGAGATACCCAGCATGCCAGGTCACTATCCAGGGTTAACAGAAATAGGACCTTGTGCACAAAGTCTGTGCACTGTGCACTGCAATGAGCCATTCCAGTCAGCTGTGGGAGAATCTTGGGAGACATACTCCCACAAATGGAATATGCAGTGGTTGTATGGTGCCCATATCTTAAGAAGCACAGCAACAAACTGGAAAAGGTGCAAAGACATGCAACTAAATGGCTCCCAGAACTTAAGGACAAGAGCTACGAGGAGTGGTTAGAGACATTAACCCCTTAACTGCGCGGCCTCCAAATATGACCCCCCCAATGCACAAGAAATAAATTCTCAGGAAAGAATTCTTTTTTTTTTTTGTTCTAAAAGTGTCAAAAACCCCTCCCTGTATTTGGGTATAGCAATGGAATGTCAAAATTGTACTTACTTTGGCTGTTATGGGGTCCGTAAGGTGGCACGTGACGTCATCATTTCCCGTGCGCCCATGCCGTAAGCTCCCGGGACCGGTGGGGCGCCCGGGGCGGGATGCGCGCGCTGCCGCGAATATATTTTTGCTCATTTTTTGCGCACAGTTCCAAATACAATTTATTAGATTTTACGTGCTGATCCAATGTATGGTGAACACGTACACTATATTATGGCAGTAGAACATCCGTACCGTCTGTAGACACTGTGTTACGTGCATCACAAACAAGTACACTTATTTCCAATTTATCACTCTGATATATTTATATTTACATTATATATACACACACACTGTACAGTATCACACACTATATACACACACCAACCCGTTCTTGCAAATTCGTATAGTCAATATTGACTTATTAACTACGTGCATAGGTGATATACTAAACATAATAGATACCCTTAAAAAGCTTCATAGAAAACACCGACCTTACCTAACCTTGTTAGTATCTTAAGATAAGCATCTTATTGCTTCGTAATTACAATTATTACTTAACCTATACCTATAATAGGTTAAGTAACAATTGTAATTACGAAGCTATAAAATGCTTATCTTAAGATACTAACAAGGTTAGGTAAGGTTGGTGTTTTCTATGAAGCTTTTTAAGGGTATCTATTATGTTTAGTATATCACCTATGCACGTAGTTAATAAGTCAATATTGACTATACGAATTTGCGAGAACGGGTTGCACACACACAGTACTCTGCGAGTGTGTGATATGCTGCGAAACAGCCAACGGGGCAGAGTGGCACCGTGCACTCCATGCACCAGATGCTGATGCATCTTCGCTTTTGTGATCTGTGTGTAGTGTTCCTGCATACTATGCACACACGTTTACCCTTCTCCTGTGATGCTGTGCCTGGCATATACTTCAGCATGTGTACCTCGAAGTTCTCATTACCCCGCAATCTGTCTGGAGCTGCGTATGGCATTGTTGCTTGCACCTTGCGCGGTACTACGGACTCCTGCCTGCCATACTTTACTAGCAGCTGTGACACAACACTGGCACTGAAGGTACATGTAGACAGTGAAGAGCAGAGATGCCATAGGCACAATCAGAGAACACTGTATAAACATCAGAGGTCCGCAGTTGTTCAACGTCCTCCCAGCGACTATAATAAATATTGCCGGAACAACCGTGGACATCTTCAAGAGAAAACTGGACTGTTTTCTAAGAGAAGTTCCGGATCAGCTGGGCTGTGGTGGGTATGTAAGCCTGCGGCCCACTCCAAGGAACAGCCTAGTGGACCAAACTTTCACAAGTCAAGCCTGGCCTCGGGCCAGGCTTGGGGAGTAAAAGAACTCCTAGAACCCCATCAAGCAGGTATCAAGCAGACGGTTTCCTGCCGGACTTCACTAAGTACATATTGAAGCAGTTGAGCACTGCAACATCCTTGTGGTGGAAGAAGAACTTTTTCGTCCACTTCACAGACCTGTGCACGCACTCCACACCACCAAGCATCATGTCACATTTATCGACGAGGCGCATGTTCACGTTATAGTCTATGACACAGTTCGGCTTATACATGGGGTTGCGCATATAAAAATGGACCTTCCCATTGTTCAACATGGCACTGGTGTGAATCGTCGTCAGCATATTCACCTCGTGTCTGTCCTCCCACCGCACTGACAGCATATTGTCACACTTGCGCAGCTGGTACTCGCCCATGGATATACCTATACCGAACACTGGCATTTCCTTCCTGAGGACCTTCACAGTGCTACATATGCTGGTGTTGTGGGCAAGGAGGTATCTGGTCAACAGGGGGCTGGTGTAATAGTTGTCAGTGAACAGTATATGCCCCCTGTTCAGCACTGGTTCCATCAGGGTTTTTACGACACTGCCAGAGAACCCATGTTCATCTTGAGCTGGTATGTCGACGTCTGTACCAGACTACAAGATCATGTCCAGGACGATACCAGTCTCACAGTCGCACAGCATGAAAAACTTTAGTCCAAAACGGTGCCGCTTGGAAGGGATGTACTGCTTGAAAGCCAGTCTGCCCTTGAACAGTACAAGTAACTCGTCGATAACGACATTCTGTCCAGGTACAAAATAATCCCTGAAGTTCCTTCGCAGGTCGCTGAATACCTTGCGTACCTTCCACAGTCTGTCGCGTCTGTCCTCATTTGCATTGTTCTCGAAATGCAGGCGCCTGAGAATCAAGTGGAACTTATCCCGCGACACATACCGGTTGAAGACGGGTGATGGAACAAGGCTGTCTTTGTTCCAATAGTCCTGGACAACAGCTTTCTCGGAGTGTTTCATCATCATGCATAGAGCCAGAAACACGTACATCTCGTCGATTGTCGTTGCCTTCCATCGCGTGAGGCGTAAGGCAGGTAATATGCCGCTGTCTATGAGGGTGTGGGCGTACATGTTTGTCTCGGTCACAAGATGCCTCATGAAGACATTGTCAAAATATGCCTGGAAATATTCCATGTCCGCCATATCATCACCGTTATTCGGGAATAAAGCTGTAACAACAACATCGGTATCATCAAACGTTGGTATTTGAGGGACAGATGTGGTGCAATCCTCCCACACAAGTACACCAGGGAGTTTGATGTCGGCGCCAACACCACCACGAGCACCAAAACCACGGCTACGTCGTCTGCTGCTGCTGCTGGAGCTGCGTGAGGGTATGCTTGGCGCCGAGGCAGATTTTCGTACCGTAGGCCTACCACAATCACCTGATGTTGAGGGCCCACTGTCGTCATGCTGTGAGACATGCTGTCACCTGCCTCGACGTGTTGCTGAGGCAGCAAAGCTGCGCCTGGTACCACCCTCGCTGCTAGTACTCGGGTCGTCCACACTACTCGTATCGGAGCCAATGTCACTGAAGCCCGAGAAAGATTTGTCACATGTATTGTCACTGAATAAACTAGCATCTGGGGACATACATGATGGTGGTGGTGATAACGGTGTTGACCCAGGGCGGTGAGACAGGCCGGGTGAGGAGCGTATACCATATGCACTCGCCACATCATCCACTTGCGTCTTTCCCTCACTCGTATCAGACCTCTGTGTCAGATCTTTCTCTGGATCATAGTCCAGGTCATCATCCATAGCATCGTCGTTGTACAAAATATCGCGAATCTCCTCCTCAGAGAGTCGTTTTCCATGACCGCGGGTCACTGTGGAGCGGGAGCTCGTTGACGATGCATCAGACATGGTTGCTGCTTGGGAACTGGGGGCTCTCCATGGCTACGGGGCATGCTGGGATTTTTTTTTCAAGATGGCGGACTATCACTGGGGCCCCCAGCCAACCATTCCATACCTGCGTCACCGCACGTCACTTTTAAATCGAACGTGAAAAATACAAATACCCGGAGGCGCGTAGTGCACCCCAAGCATGGGCCAGCAGGTGCGTTGCACAGTTAAAGGGTTAAATATTCCAAAACTAAAAGATAGAAGAAAAAGAGGCAATATGATCAGTACGTACAAAATATTAACGGGAATTGATAAAATTTATAGGCTAAAATTCCTGAGATCTGGAACTTCAAGAACAAGAGGTCATAGATTTAAACTAAACAAAGGTGCCAAAGAAAATTTAATTTTTTAGAAGTGAATAAGAAAATTCACTTTCGCAAACAAGTGGGGTTGATGGTTGGAACAAGTTAGGTGAGAAGGTGATGGAGGACAAAAGCGTCAGTAATTTCAAATTGTTATATGACAGAGTGCTTGGAAGACGGGACATCATGAGCATAGCTCTCATCCTGTAACTACACTTAGGTAATTATATAGTTTATAGGTTGTGTGGGGTCTATGTTCTCCTATTCCACATTCCATAACATGGCATTTGTTCACATTAAATTCCATTTGCCAAGTGGTGCTCATACACTTATTTTGTTCAGGTCTTCTTGAAGGGCAGGACAAACATGAATTTATGATTTCTGCCAGTACAATAGTCAGTTCTGCACATGTAAAGCACAGTGACTTAGAAAGGAAAATTATTATTATTAATAATTATATATCCTCCCCAAAGCAATGGAATAGTTTAGGAAACACTTATTTAAGACATTCACTGGTTGAAAATATATATAGAAACAGCAGTGTTAAATGTTGAAAACAGTCTGGAACTCTATAAGACATACAAATGGCCAATTTTGGGATATGAGTTTTGTGTGAAACATTATTGGAACCAAGGGAGTGCACACAGAGTGGAGAGCGGCAGCAAGTTGTCCACTCAGGCGGCGACTACTCCAGTGTCCAGTATACGTCAATGTGACGCTTGGGTGGTCTTCTACAGTAATGATAAGTGCATTAACTGTACTAGTGCTTTTTTTCTTTGTTAGTTTAGGGATAGGAATTTTAGGAATGTGTGTTTGTAGAACCCTGTGTGTCTTGTGTTATTTTGGGCTCATTCTCCCACTTTAACCCATAAACTGCGCAACGCGCCTGCAGGCTCGCGTCTGGTTTGCGCAACGCGCCTCCAGGTATTTTGATTTTTCACGTTCCATTCAAAACTGGCGCGCGGTGACGCGGGTATGGTATGTGTGGGTGGGGGCCCCAGTGATCGTCTGCCATCTTAAAAAAAAATCTCAGCATGCCCTGCGGCCGTGGGGAGCCTCAGTTTCATGGCAGCAACCATGTCTGATGCATCCTCTACGAGCTCCCGCTCCACGGTGACCCGCGGTCATGGAAAACGACTCTCTGAGGAGGAAATACGCGATATTTTGTATGATGACGGTGCTCTGGATGATGACCTGGACTATGATCCAGAGAAAGACCTAACTTAGAGATCTGATACGAGTGAGGAAGAGACAGAATTGGAAGATGTGGCGAGTGTGTGTGGTACTCGTGCCTCGCCCGGCCTGCCTCGCCGCCCTGGGTCAACACCGTTATCATCACCACCATCATGTATGTCCCCAGACGCTAGTAGTTTATTCAGTGATAGTACATGTGACGAATCTTTCTCGGGCTTCAGTGACATTGGCTCCAATACGAGTAGTGTGGACGACCCGAGTACGAGCAGTGGTGGTGTTACCAGGCAGGGTTTTGCTACCTCAGCAACACGCCGCGGCAGGCGGCAGCGTGCCTCACAGCATGTGGTTAACGACAGTGGCTCCTCAACATCATTTATTCGTGGTAGGTCTACAGTACGTAAATCTGCCTCAGCGCCTAGCATACCCTCACGCAGCTCCAGCAGAAGCAGCGGACGACGTAGCCGTAGTTTTGGTGCTCGTGGTGGTGTTGGCGCCAACACCAAACCCTCTGGTGTACTTGTGTGGGAGGATTGCACCACATTTGTCCCTCAAATACCAACATTTGATGATAGCGATTTTGATGTTACACCATTATCCCCATATACTGGTGATGATATGGCAGACATGGAATATTTTCAGGCATATTTTGACAATGTATTCATGACGCATCTTGTGACTGAGACAAACAGGTTCGCTCACAGCCTCATAGACGAAGGCATTTTACCTGCCTCACGGCTCACACGATGGAAGGACACGACAATCGACGAAATGTACGTGTTTCTGGCACTCTGTATGATGATGAAGCACTGAGAAAGCTGTCATCCAGGATTATTGAAGCAAAGACAGCCTTGTTCCATCGCCTGTGTTCAACCGGTACATGTCGCGTGATAGGTTTCTCTTGATTCTCAGGTGCCTGCATTTCGAGAATAATGCAAATGAGGACAGACACGACAGACTGTGGAAAGTACGGAAGATGTTCAGTGACATGAGAGGGAAGTTCAGGGATTATTTTGTACCTGGACAGAATGTGGTTATTGACGAGTCGCTTGTACTGTTCAAGGGGCGACTGGCATTCAAGCAGTACATTCCATCAAAGCGGCACCGATTTGGACTGAAGTTTTTTGTGCTATGCGACTGTGAGACTGGTATTGTCTTGGACATGATATTATATTCTGGTACAGACGTCGACATACCGGCTCAAGATGAACACGGGTTCTCTGGCAGTGTTGTAAAAACCCTGATGGAACCGTTGCTGAACAAGGGGCATGTACTGTACACCGACAACTATTACACCAGCCCCTTATTGACCAGATACCTCCTTGCCCACAACACCGGCGTATGTGGCACTGTGAAGAGCCACAGGAAGGAAATGCCAGTGTTCGGTATAGCTATAGCCGTGGGTGAGTGCCAGCTGTGCAAGTGTGACAATACGCTGTCAGTGCGGTGGAAGGACAGACGCGAGGTGAATATGCTGACTACGATTCACACCGGTGCCATGTTGGACAGTGGGAAGGTCTACTTTCAGACACGCAACACCGTGTATAAGCCAGACTGTGTCATAGACTATAACGTGAACATGCGCCTCGTCGATAAGTGTGACATGATGCTTGGTGGAGTGGAGTGCGTGCGCAAGTCTGTGAAGTGGACTAAAAAGTTCTTCCACCTCATGGATGTTGCAGTGCTCAACTGCTTCAATATGTACTTAGTAAAATCTGGCAGGAGACCGTCTATACGTACATTCAGTGCTGATGTTGTGTCACAGCTGCTAGTAAAGTATGGCAAGGAGGGTTCTGTTGTACCGCGCGGAGTGCAAGCAACAATGCCACATGCAGCTCCAGACAGATTGAGGGGTAATGAGAACTTTGGAGTACATATGCTCGAGTATATGCCAGACACAGCATCACGGGAGAAGGGTAAACGTGCCTGTATAGTATGCAGGAACACTACCCGCAGAGAACAGAAACGAAGATGTATCAGCACCTGGTGCGTGGAGTGCAAGGTGCCACTCTGCCCCGTTGGCTGTTTCGCAGCATATCACACACTCGCGGTGTACTGAGTGTGTTTATGGTGTGTGTATATAGTGAGTGATACTGTACAGTGTGTATATAAAGTGTAAATATAAATTTATTTGGCATGATACATTGGAAATTGTGCAGGATAAGTGAACTTGTTTGCAATGCACGTAAAACAGTGTCTACGGACAGTACGGACGTTGTACTGCGATATTATAGTGTACATGTTCATTATACATTGGATTGGCACATAAAAACAATGAAAATGTATCAGGAAATGTGCGCAATAAATGAACGAAAATATATTCGCGGCAACTCTCGCGCCCCGCCCCGAGCCCCCCACCGCCTCCGAGAGCTTACGCCACGGGCGCACGGGGAATGATGACGTCACGCCCCAACTTCCGGACCCCATAGCAGCTAAAGTAAGTACAATTTCGATTTTTTTTTTTACATACCCATACTCAGGGAAGGGTTTTTGACACTTTAAAAAGAAAAAAGAATTTTTTCCAGAGAATTTATTTCCTGCGCACTGCGGGGGTATCACATTTGGAGGCAACGCAGTTAAGGGGTTAAGGAGTACTGTAATACGTGGTTTAAACTCCATCAACCTTGGTCCCCGTTAGTAAAGTGATTAAGTGTAGAGACCTTATATTGTAAAAATCCATGCTACATTTGTATATTACCAAGAGAGTCTACAGTAAAATAATGACTAAGCCCAGATTTGTGTGGGACCAATAGTCAGTTCATCCATTATGTTTATGTTTGGTGAAGAGTATCACTCAATCTCAACAATCCATTAACATAATCATGTTTTCCCATAGTTAATAAGTGTAGAATAATCCGGAGTTGGTCAATAAAACCCATGTGTAAAGATTTAACCCACTGTGCACTTATTGTCCAACTTAGACTAAGAAATACGTTTGTTTCCTTCCATTATTAGTAAGAAAGTAAGGACGGGTTTTGTTAGTCATACTCTTGGGTATGACTTACAAGCAACCCTGCTGCTGCAAATGTTACCAAAAAATATTATCAAATATTATTACCAAAAAAAATTATATAACAAAAAATATTATAATATAAACATATCCCATACTCTGGGATATGTTTATAAAAAATATTGACCTTGCTGTGGATATGTTAATCTGTCAGTAATATTAACTAACTCTAATATTAACTCTAGAATAGCTAATACAAAGAATGTATGTAAATATTACATAATTTGTATTAGTAAATAAAGTACTGTAATATTACTTTTTGTTGTAAATACATCTAGCTTAACGAAATATTCTTTCCACAGGATAACAAGCCAGAGGAATGTTCAGTGTGTTATAACGATTATGACGACAATCAGCTACGGCCTCGCACACTGCCGTGCGGCCACACATTCTGCTCCCAGTGTATTGACAATGCTATCAAGAATGGTCAGCTGACCTGCCCTAGCTGCCGTGGCCAGCACGCTGCCACAGCTGCTACTCAGTTCCCAATTAGCTATGCTGTGGAGGCTTTTGTTAGGAAACTCAAAAATATCCAGCAAACACAAGAGAAAACTGTACCCGCAAAAAAGAAGTTTCGTTCCATGTTGCAGGAGCAGAAGAGCAGCATTAGCAGCCTCATTAAAAACTGTGAAGAGGTACTGTCCCAGCTGGGGGAGTACCGGGGGCAGCTGGGGGACTGGAAGACTCATCACCTCCAGCTCCAGGACAGACTCTATGCTCTGGTAGAGCAGAACAAGTCAGCAATGAAGCTCTTGGAACTGGAGGATACCAGTGTGGTGGATATGACAACACAAGGAGAGGAAGGGAAGACTCAGCTGCAGGTCATGTTGGGGAACCTCGACACAGTCAACACCCTACAGGAGGTTGACACAACCATAGACACAGCTGATGAGTGCAGCACGAAAATAAAAGATTGGCTGGAGAAGTGCCAGGAACTCTTCCCAGATGTCAGGACTGTCCACACCTCAGTGAAGGTACGCTGCTGAAGTTCACATTGTTCTCACCCAACTGAGTGTAGTATTGCCTCTATATAAACACTTTTGACATGGAGACACATCATGATGAGAGTTGACTTTATGTATAGGAAATTTTTGCTCTAACTCCTGAAACATTGTTATTAATAAAGTAAACTGTCATCTTGGTGTTTCTCTACTCTGTGGTCAGTGTAGAGAAACAAAATTACTTATGTTGTCAAATTACTTTACTCATTCTGATGCTTCATTATAGTCCAGTTACTTTACTCAGAGCCTGATGTTTCATTATAGTCCAGTTACTTTACTCAGCCTGATGCTTCATTAAAATCCAGTTATTTTACTCAGAGCCTGATGCTTCATTGTAGACCAGTTACTTTACTCAGAGCCTGATGCTTCATGATAGTCCAGTTACTTTACTCAGAGCCTGATGCTTCATTATAGTCCAGTTACTTTACTCAGAGCCTGATGCTTCATTATAGTCCAGGTTCCACCATTAATGTTTGTGTTGGTAATGACAGGTGCAGGAGACCATCAGGGAGGCCCTGGAGATGATGACCACAGAGACAGGTGCCACAGCTGACCCTGTACACCTGGGAGACTCAGCCTCCACCATTAATGATTGTGTTGGTAACGACAGGTGCAGGAGACCATCAGGGAGGCCCTGGAGATGACGACCACAGAGACAGGTGCCACAGCTGACCCTGTACACCTGGGAGACTCAGCCTCCACCATTAATGTTTGTGTTGGTAATGACAGGTGCAGGAGACCATCAGGGAGGCCCGGGAGATGATGACCACAGAAACAGGTGCCACAGCTGACCCCGTACACCTGGGAGACTCAGCCTCCACCATTAATGTTTGTGTTGGTATTGGCAGGTGCAGGAGACCATCAGGGAGGCCCTGGAGATGACGACCACAGAGACAGGTGCCACAGCTGACCCCGTACACCTGGGAGACTCAGCCTCCAGCATCATGAATAAAGTTCAGGAAATCACTGGACAGATCCCCCAGAAGCAATTAACAGTAAGTTTTTTATTTTCTCTCATAGGTCATATCACAAGATATTGAGTTGCGTTTTGAGGAGAGGAAGCCTGTTCTTAGGTTTATCGGGGTTCCCCAAGGTCAACTACTGACTTTCCTTAACTTGCAATTTACAATAGTGTCCTACCTCTGGGATAAATATTTACTGGTAGGTGAACAGGCCCAACAGGTGAAAGGAAACATGTGAACCATTTCTGTCCTGCATGGTGATTGAACCTGTGATCCTCTATTGAACCCGGGATCCTGGCCCCCTCACAGAGGCCCAAAGAGTGGGTGACACTCCACCAACCAACCGGGAAAGCAATCAGGAAGACAGTGAACCAAAACAGACCACTGCTGGGTTCGAAGAGACTGAAGCCTTAAAATTGCCAACAAACTCCCAGACAATGCCAGCAGCAACCTCCCTGCCAGTAGAGGGGGGCTGGAGCTACAGGTCCAACACCAACCCCCTGCCAGTAGAGGAGGGGGGGGGGGCTGGAGATGCAGGTCCAGCACCAACTCCCGGCCTGTAGAGGGGGGCTGGAGATACAGGTCCAGCACCAACCCCCTGCCAGTAGAGGGCGGGGGCTGGAGCTACAGGTCCAGAATCAACCCGCTTCCAGTAGAGGGGGGGGGGGGGCTGCAGCTACAGGTTAAGCATCAACCCTCCTTCCAGTAGAGAGGAGGGGTTGAGGTACAGGTCCAGCACCAACCCCCTGACAGTAGAGGGGGTGCTGGAGCTACAGGTCCAGCACCACCCCCCCTGCCAGTAGAGGGGGCTGGAGCTACCGGTCCAGCACCAACCCCTCTGCCAGTAGAGAGGAGGGGTGGAGCTACACGTCCAGCTCCAACCCCCTGCCAGTAGAGGGGGCTGGAGCTACAGGTCCAGCACCAACCCCCTGCCAGTAGAAGGGGGCTGGAGCTACAGGTCCAGAACCAACCCCCTGCCAGTAGAGGGGGGCTGGAGCTACAGGTCCAGCACCAACCCCCCTGCCAGAAGATGGGTGACTGAAGATACAGGTCCAGCACCTACTCCATGCCAGTAGAAGGGGTCTGGAGCTACAGGTCCAGCATAATGGGGCTGACACTGTCCACAGGTGGTAATGGGGCTGACACTGCCCACAGGTGATAATGGGGCTGACTCTGATCTCAGGTGATAATGGGGCTGACACTGTCCACAGGTGATAATGGGGCTGACACTGTCCACAGGTGATAATGTGGCTGACACTGCCCACAGGTGATAATGGGGCTGACACTGTGGGAACCGACCTGTGAGATTTATATTTATTTAATTTATATGAATTTATATTTACGTTAATTTGTATACTTCGATAGCAATTTGTATAATGTTAAGTGGACTGTATTTCTGCAATAATCTCATAATCTCACAAATCGAACCTCTACACATTAGGGGGGTTTATATTATTTATATATATGCAGCCAATCAAACTACAGTATTAGACTACATACATTGAAGAGGTTCCTTATCTTATTTGTACAGCAGGCCTTAGTCCACCAGGTATAACCAGGATGTAGACAGCACATTTTCCCTCTTTGAGGTAGCTTCCATCACCCTGGTAACTGATGCACAAAGCATACTTCCTCGTCTTGACCTGTTAAAAGGGCGCTAGCTGTAAAGCCAGAATCCTATATATGACAGGTATATCAGAGAACACTGTACATGTAACAATGAAGACCTGGCTTAATTACCTTTAGTTTGAGGCTATCTCGTGCTCTAACCGGCTAACCCTATATACACTCACAATAATGGCCACAAATGAAAGATAAATGGGTTTCGGAAGAACACTTAACTTGAATTTGTTGACAGCGTGTGATAATGGTACACCTTTGGTTTCCATAACACTTCGTCCAAGTAAAATTAACAGGAGCCGTATTTGCTCCTGTGAGCCTCTGTGGTCTAGTATAAACAATGGCTGCCCCTCCTTCCTCGCTCCTGATGCCTGGCTTACATTGTCCAGATGACAGAAAGTGATAGAAGGGTCACATTTACTCTACTTTAATATTGATAATTAAGTTAATTTATATGAGATGTTTTTATGATGGTAAAGTCCAAAGACTAATGTATTTAAGAATAATTCCCAGCAGAATAGCTGGTGAATTTATAATAGTATGTGGTGATGATATCCCGTTTTCTATAGATGGTAATTCCACTACAAGTTACGTTTTCTATGGGTAACTTGTTTATACAACATAGCAATTATTATCTGTCTGTATGTTATATTAAATGGTGGTGGATTTTCCGACATAATTCCCCAGGGGCTGCTCAAGGGTCGAAGTCCTAATTAGAACAGACGAACACCGATACTCCTCCTTCGGATTATTAGATTAATTTGATGTTAGTAGTTAGTAATCACACATTTGTGCGTCTGTTCGTACAGGATGGATGTCCCGTACTAGAGTTGCAGGGGTTAGATGTCTAATGCGATTTCATTTCCCTGTTAACTCTTGAAAGGCTAATATTCAAGCCTAATTACATATTATTTAACCCAGAAGACTGAATGTGATCAAGTACTACAGTCAAGTATGATTCAGGGACTGCAGTGAGATCAGTGACATTAGATATAACTTGAAGTTTGTTCAGGTAACTGGTCACTGATATATAAACACTGAGGCCCATGGAATACATCTTGATTAAATAATAAATGTATCAAATCAGTCATCAGATTTATTGGGGTTTAATTTAGTTAATTGATTCAGAAGATTGAATAGCTCATCATTAAAGTAAAGTATGGTTCTGAGACTGTAGTGGGTTCAGTGACATTGGTCGCAGTGACTTGTAGCTGTTTAGGTTACTGTTCACTGATTTGCCACTGAGGCATCATGAAATCATCTTCAGCTTTAAATGATGATACTAACATCAACCTCTGTTGCTATAGTCAGCTGTAATCTCCTTAGTATAATGCTACTGGAGAAATATAATCAGCTGACAAATTTAGATTTCTATTGGTATTGTTTATCTGCAGGCATAGGTCTCCTCAGGTTTGATACTGGGCCTGAGAGTAATTTACCTCCTGCAGAGTTTAACATGGTTATACCCTGATATTTAGTAGGGCTACCGATGAATCGATGACAATAGTCTGTCCCTACAAGGAGACCGAAGTCGGTGAGGTGATCAGACTTAATATTATCTGCCAATTTTATTCCTCTATTTCTCAAAAATTTGGCTGTTGCTCTCAGACCTTGAACTTGTAGGTCTACTGGTATTTTGTCCACCACAATGGCTTGTACTCTACAGACGTACCTGCCTAAACGTACTGATGGTTGTACCACCTGGTAGACTTGAGGTCCTGCATCTGTTACAAACCCTGAGATATTGAATGACATCTGGGCTACAGGCCTTAATTGTAGTTCATCTGCCAACTTTTTAGTGATATATGTTCTCTGGGATCCTTGGTCAAACAACCCACGGGTATGGACCTTGGCCCTCTTATTCAGGATGGTAATTTGGGCAGTAGGCAAAGTCGTATTACCTTTAGACTTTGCCGATTGGACACTCTTTGTTTGTTGCACCTTGCAGTACTGTACTGTGGTGGGAATGCTATCTTCCACCTTGGGGTTTGGAGACGTTGTTTTGGTGTCTCTGCACAATGCTGCATGGTGCTGACCTTTGTTACACCTATTACAGGTGTGTAATTGGGTATCACAGTCGTTGATGTTATGTTTCCTGAGGCACCTCGTGCAATGTTGCAAATCTTTGAGTCGCTCAACACGGGCGTCACTATCAGGAAAATTAGGGCAGTGGTACATTGAATGTTTCTCATTGCAGAACAAACATGTTCCATAGCTTCCAGTACCCTTTGGTGTCACGTTCTTGGGTGACACAGTAACTATAGGCTTGGAGGGTCCCACTGCATATACGCCCACACTGCTACTGTTCCACTTTGGTGTTGAATTATATTGTCTAGATTGATTTGGAGTACCTTTGGTACTCTGTGATTTACTATTATTGGTTTCTGAGGGTTTACTTGGTGGTTTTAATTTGTCATGTGTTCGTAATTGATGAACTACTGACTTTAAACCTTCAGATATTTCATTCATGGATAAGATGCTTTTATTGTAATGAGCACTCATTTGTCTCAATATGTCCCTAGGTATTTTCTCCTGGACAATTATTTTCAAGACCCACTCAGCCCCGTTTGTATCTGCTGTCAGGCTGAGGGCATTGATCAATGATTCTATCTCCAGCTTGAAGACTTGGAGTGAATCAGCTGAAGTCTCCGGTGGGGGTAAATGCAACAGCTCATGAACTAAATGTGATGTTCTTACTTCTGGATCAGCATAATTATCCTTGAGGAGTTTTACTGCCAGATCATAGCCGTCATTAGTTAATCTCAGATGGGATACTACTGTTTTAGCCTCACCTGATAATTGGCCTTGCAAATAAGAGAATTTACTACTCTTTGGTAAAGATTGTTTTGAGTCTACAAGGTCAACGAATTTGTTCCAAAATTCATCCCAATCTTCCTCATCTTTTCCTGAGAAAGTGGGTAAATTAATTGGAGGGAGTTGAGCTTCTGCTTGACTCGTATTAGATGCAACTGTTGTTGTTGTTGCCTTGTTCTGGGCAATTAATTTGACATAAGGCTGTAATGTGGCCTGAGTGTGATCTTCATAATTCGCAAGATCAACCATAATGTCGTCTATTTCTGTTTCTGATAAATTGGTGTTGGCAAGTTCAGCCACAAATGTTGCTATTTGGCATTTGATTTGCTCAAATTTACCTGCAGCTGCTTGATAATAGCTTTCCAGGTCAGTATAATTAACTTGAGATTGTTGTGACAAATCTTCACATTTCTTGATCTGTCTTGTTAAGTGGCCTTTAAGACCTGTAAGGGTTCTTTTCATTCTCCCTGCATTATCCATACTGGCTAGTTGGTGAAGCCTTGTGGGGCTTGTACTTGGGTCGCTCATAATACTGAACAAGCACTAATGGTAGCCTAGGGTAAATTTCTGCACTCGCTAGGCTGTAATCCTACCTCTACTAGAGGTTAGCACTTAAAATTAATACACAGTATATATATACAATCATACACACTAATGATTTGAGTGATAAACCAGTGTCACTGGTAGTACCTTTAGGTTAGCTCTTCTATATCACCCTAGGATGGTAGAGACACTAATTAATCACTCAAAGGTGTAATGATCATAAGTAAATTATTATATATACACAACTCAACTCGAGTTGATAAAAATTACACCCAAAATAGGGTCTGGACCATTCATTAATGGTGTTAGGTTGTTGAATATAGTACAACTGACTATGGTAATAATGGGACTAGGATGAACAATAATAGTTCAACTAGTCAATGTTAATATCCTACCCTGTTGTGGGTTGGCAATTAGTAAATATTATACTGTGATCACTAGTGCAATATATATTAAATAATTCTCTATTTTGGAGAAATAATATACTCAATTATTGATAATAGCCTCTTAATGCAGGCGATGAGTCACAATAACGTGGCTGAAGTATGTTGACCAGACCACACACTAGAAATTGAAGGGACGACGACGTTTCGGTCCATCTTGGACCATTCTCAAGTCGATTGAGAATGGTCCAGGACGGACCGAAACGTCGTCGTCCCTTCAATTTCTAGTGTGTGGTCTGGTCAACAGCCTCTTAATTAGCCTCTATGAAACTTCTAATATTATCTAGAAGTATTAAATATTATTAGTGACCTCGCGAAATAAAGTCCACAAAATTCGTAGATAATCTCTCGCGAAATTTAACACCACGAAATCCGTGAACAATCTCGCGACACAGCCACTAATTTGGCTGGCTTCAATATTAGCGCTGTCATTTCACGAAATAACACGCCACCAAATATCTGTGGGTGTGCATGAAACCGCTGACTAAGGCTGATCTGAACTGAGCGGGGCTCGCTTGACTCGCTCGAGGCCACGCCGCCGTCGTCTTTGACTGCTGGCCTTTGTTTAAATCACACTGCACTAGTTTATTTATTGAATCCACTGGTTAACTGGTTCATCCGGTACTAAGATGACCAAATGTGGGTTCAAAGGATCAAATAATCCGTCATCCGGTTCGAAGATGACCAAAATATGTGGGAACCGACCTGTGAGATTTATATTTATTTAATTTATATGAATTTATATTTACGTTAATTTGTATACTTCGATAGCAATTTGTATAATGTTAAGTGGACTGTATTTCTGCAATAATCTCATAATCTCACAAATCGAACCTCTACACATTAGGGGGGTTTATATTATTTATATATATGCAGCCAATCAAACTACAGTATTAGACTACATACATTGAAGAGGTTCCTTATCTTATTTGTACAGCAGGCCTTAGTCCACCAGGTATAACCAGGATGTAGACACCACATTTTCCCTCTTTGATGTAGCTTCCATCACCCTGGTAACTGATGCACAAAGCATACTTCCTCGTCTTGACCTGTTAAAAAGGCACTAGCTGTAAAGCCAGAATCCTATATATGACAGGTATATCAGAGAACACTGTACATGTAACAATGAAGACCTGGCTTAATTACCTATAGTTTGAGGCTATCTCGTGCTCTAACCGGCTAACCCTATATACACTGACATTAATGGCCACAAATGAAAGATAAATGGGTTTCGGAAGAACACTTAACTTGAATTTGTTGACAGCGTGTAATAATGGTACACCTTTGGTTTCCATAACACTTCGTCCAAGTAAAATTAACAGGAGCCGTATTTGCTCCCGTGAGCCTCTGTGGTCTAGTATAAACAATGGCTGCCCCTCCTTCCTCACTCCTGACGCCTGGCTTACATTGTCCAGATGACAGAAAGTGATAGAAGGGTCACATTTACTCTACTTTAATATTGATAATTAAGTTAATTTATATGAGATGTTTTTATGATGGTAAAGTCCAAAGACTAATGTATTTAAGAATAATTCCCAGCAGAATAGCAGGTGAATTTATAATAGTATGTGGTGATGATATCCCATTTTCTATAGACGGTAATTCCACTACAAGTTACGTTTTCTATGGGTAACTTGTTTATACAATATAGCAATTATTATCTGTCTGTATGTTATATTAAATGGTGTCGGATTTTCCGACAGACACTACCCACAGGTGATAATGGGGCTGACACTGTCCACAGGTGATAATGGGGCTGACACTACCCACAGGTGATAATGGGGCTGACACTGTCCACAGGTGATAATGGGGCTGACACTGTCCACAGGTGATAATGGGGCTGACACTACCCACAGGTGATAATGGGGCTGACACTGTCCACAGGTGATAATGGGGCTGACACTGTCCACAGGTGATAATGGGGCTGACACTGTCCACAGGTGATAATGGGGCTGACACAGTCCACTGGTGATAATGGGGCTGACACTGTCCACAGGCGATAAGGGGCTGACACTGTCCCCAGGTGATAATGGGATTGACACTGCCCACAGGTGATAATGAGGCTGACACTGCCCACAGGTGATAATGGGGCTGACAGTGTCCACAGGTGATAATGGGGCTGACTCTGACCACAGGTGATATTGGGGCTGACTCTGACCACAGGTGATAATGGGGCTGATACTGACTACAAGTGATAATGGGGCTGACACTGACAACAAGCTATAATGGGACTGAAACTGACAACAGGTGATAATGGGGCTGACACTGACAACAGGTGATAATGGGGCTGACACTGACCACAGGTGATAATGTGGCTGACACTAACCACAGGAGATAATGGGGCTGACACTGACAACAGGTGATAATGGGGCTGACACTGTCCACAGGTGATAATGGAGCTGAAACTGACCACAGGTGATAATGGGGCTGACACTAACCACAGGAGATAATGGGACTGACACTGACCACAGGTGATAATGGGGCTGACAATGACCACAGGTGAAAATGGGGCTGACACTGTCCACAGGTGATAATGGGGCTGACACTAACCACAGGTGATAATGGGGCTGACACTGTCCACAGGTTGAGGACCTCCGCAGGATGAGGGAGCCCGTCAAGAGGCTGGTGGAGGCTGGCCGGGTGTTGGCCGTCCAGGAAGACCAAGATGGCCGCCGCTCCGCCAGGATAACTCTACAAGACGGACAGCTGTACCTCTACCCACTCCTGCGTCAGCCCACGCCCACCCATTCCCACACCCTCCAGGTTACTTTATTACACCCACTAGTCTTACTGACATTACTGACTTACTGAGTTATGATAACTAATATGAAAACTTTTTGTTACACAGTTATCAGCATGATTTATTTCATTTTCTGCAGGAGAGTGAGGTTGTGGGCGTGCTGGAGCCCTCCTGCACCCTGGCGTTCCTTGACCTCGGGTGGGCGGGGTCAACAAGAGGGCGGGTCACCATCCGGCTGACCCCTGACACTCCGCTGGCCAGACAGTTTGTGTTGTTGTGTACGGGCCAGCGGGGCCACACCTACCGCAACACTAAACTGTTGTGGGTGGAGGACAAGGGTCTCCCGGGGGAGTGGGTGGAGGGCGGAGACTATGAGAGTAATGATGGTGAGGGAGGAGCCCCACTGCTGCCTGACCTCCAGGGGCAGTACCGGGGGTCAGCCCGGGCAGGAGCTGTGTGGGCCGGGGGGTCCCAGGAGTGCCCAGTTCTCCATCATCACCAGGGACCGCCCGGGTGGTGCCCAGTTGTCAAGTGTCTTCGGTGATGTGGTGAGCGGCCTGGATGTGGTGAGGGCAGCAGTCAACCACAGTAACATTAGGGAAGTGACTGTGGTGTTGTGCTGCCACTCTAGTTCACTGTACCACCACCATCACTACTGTGGTGTTGTGCTGCCACTCTAGTTCACTGTAGCATCACCATCACTACTGTGGTGTTGTGCTGCCACTCTAGTTCACTGTAGCATCACCATCACTACTGTGGTGTTGTGCTGCCACTCTAGTTCACTGTACCACCACCATCACTACTGTGGTGTTGTGCTGCCACTCTAGTTCACTGTACCACCACCATCACTACTGTGGTGTTGTGCTGCCACTCTAGTTCACTGTACCACCACCATCACTACTGTGGTGTTGTGCTGCCACTCTAGTTCACTGTATCACCACCATCACTACTGTCGTGTTGTGCTACCACTCTAGTTCATTGTACCACCACCATCACTACTGTGGTGTTGTGCTGCCACTCTAGTTCACTGTACCACCACCATCACTACTGTGGTGTTGTGCTGCCACTCTAGTTCACTGTAGCATCACCATCACTACTGTGGTGTTGTGCTGCCACTCTAGTTCACTGTACCACCACCATCACTACTGTGGTGTTGTGCTGCCACTCTAGTTCACTGTACCACCACCATCACTACTGTGGTGTTGTGCTACCACTCTAGTTCACTGTACCACCACCATCACTACTGTGGTGTTGTGCTGCCACTCTAGTTCACTGTACCACCACCATCACTACTGTGGTGTTGTGCTGCCACTCTAGTTCACTGTACCACCACCATCACTACTGTGGTGTTGTGCTGCCACTCTAGTTCACTGTATCACCACCATCACTACTGTCGTGTTGTGCTACCACTCTAGTTCATTGTACCACCACCATCACTACTGTGGTGTTGTGCTGCCACTCTAGTTCACTGTACCACCACCATCACTACTGTGATGTGCTGCCACTCTAGTTCACAGTACCACCACCATCACTACTGTGGTGTTGTGCTGCCACTCTAGTTCACTGTACCACCACCATCACTACTGTGGTGTTGTGCTGCCACTCTAGTTCACTGTACCACCACCATCACTACTGTGGTGTTGTGCTGCCACTCTAGTTCACTGTACCACCATTATCACTACTATGGTGTTGTACTGCCACTTTAGTTCACTGTACCACCACCATCACTACTGTGGTGTTGTGCTGTTACTCTAGTTCACTGTACCACCACCATCACTACTGTGGTGTTGTGCTGCCACTCTAGTTCACTGTACCACCACCATCACTACTGTGATGTTGTACTGCCACTCTAGTTCACTGTACCACCACCATCACTACTGTGGTGTTGTGCTGCCACTCTAGTTCACTGTACCATCACCATCACTACTGTGGTGTTGTGCTGCCACTCTAGTTCACTGTACCATCACCATCACTACTGTGGTGTTGTGCTGCCACTCTAGTTCACTGTACCACCACCATCACTACTGTGGTGTTGTGCTGACACTCTAGTTCACTGTACCATCACCATCACTACTGTGGTGTTGTGCTGCCACTCTAGTTTACTGTACCATCACCATCACTACTGTGGTGTTGTGCTGCCACTCTAGTTCACTGTACCATCACTACTGTGGTGGTGTGCTGCCACTCTAGTTCACTGTACCATCACTACTGTGGTGTTGTGCTTCCACTCTAGTTCACTGTACCACCACCATCACTACTGTGGTGCTGTGCTGCCACTCTAGTTCACTGTACCATCACCATCACTACTGTGGTGTTGTGCTGCCACTCTAGTTCACTGTACCATCACTACTGTGGTGGTGTGCTGCCACTCTAGTTCACTGTACCATCACTACTGTGGTGTTGTGCTTCCACTCTAGTTCACTGTACCACCACCATCACTACTGTGGTGCTGTGCTGCCACTCTAGTTCACTGTACCATCACCATCACTACTGTGGTGTTGTGCTGTCACTCTAGTTCACTGTACCACAACCATCACTACTGCGGTGTTGTGCTGCCACTCTAGTTCACTGTACCATCACTACTGTGGTGTTGTGCTGCCACTCTACTTCACTGTAGCACCACAATCACTACTGTGGTGTTGTGCTGCCACTCTAGTTCACTGTATCATCACTATCACTACTGTGGTGTTGTGCTGCCACTCTAGTTCACTGTAGCACCATCATCACTACTGTGGTGTTGTGCTGCCGCTATAGTTCACTGTACCACCAAAATCACTACTGTGGTGTTGTGCTGCCACTCTAGTTCACTGTACCATCACCATCACTACTGTGGTGTTGTGCTGCCACTCTAGTTCACTGTACCACCACCATCACTACTGTGGTGCTGCGCTGCCACTCTAGTTCACTGTACCATCACCATCACTACTGTGGGGTTTTGCTGCCACTCTAGTTCACTGTACCACCACCATCACTACTGTGGTGCTGTGCTGCCACTCTAGTTCACTGTACCATCACCATCACTACTGTGGGGTTTTGCTGCCACTCTAGTTCACTGTACCATCACCATCACTACTGTGGGGTTTTGCTGCCACTCTAGTTCACTGTACCACCACCATCACTACTGTGGGGTTTTGCTGCCACTCTAGTTCACTGTACCACCACCATCACTACTGTGGTGTTGTGCTGCCACTCTAGTTCACTGTACCACCACCATCACTACTGTGGTGTTGTGCTGCCACTCTAGTTCACTGTACCATCACTACTGTGGTGTTGTGCTGCCACTCTAGTTCACTGTACCACCACCATCACTACTGTGGTGTTGTGCTGCCACTCTAGTTCACTGTACCATCTCTACTGTGGTGTTGTGCTGCCACTCTAGTTCACTGTAGCATCACCATCACTACTGTGGTGTTGTGCTGCCACTCTAGTTCACTGTACCATCCCCATCACTACTGTGCTGCTGTGCTGCCACTCTAGTTCACTGTACCACCACCATCACTTCTGTGGTGTTGTGCTGCCACTCTAGTTCACTGTACCATCACCATCACTACTGTGGTGTTGTGCTGCCACTCTAGTTCACTGTACCATCTCTACTGTGGTGTTGTGCTGCCACTCTAGTTCACTGTAGCACCATCATCACTACCGTGGTGTTGTGCTGCCACTCTAGTTCACTGTACCATCTCTACTGTGGTGTTGTGCTGCCACTCTAGTTCACTGTACCACCACCATCACTACTGTGGTGTTGTGCTGCCACTCTAGTTCACTGTACCACCACCATCACTACTGTGGTGTTGTGCTACCACTCTAGTTCACTGTACCACCACCATCACTACTGTGGTGTTGTGCTGCCACTCTAGTTCACTGTACCACCACCATCACTACTGTGGTGTTGTGCTGCCACTCTAGTTCACTGTACCACCACCATCACTACTGTGGTGTTGTGCTGCCACTCTAGTTCACTGTATCACCACCATCACTACTGTCGTGTTGTGCTACCACTCTAGTTCATTGTACCACCACCATCACTACTGTGGTGTTGTGCTGCCACTCTAGTTCACTGTACCACCACCATCACTACTGTGATGTGCTGCCACTCTAGTTCACAGTACCACCACCATCACTACTGTGGTGTTGTGCTGCCACTCTAGTTCACTGTACCACCACCATCACTACTGTGGTGTTGTGCTGCCACTCTAGTTCACTGTACCACCACCATCACTACTGTGGTGTTGTGCTGCCACTCTAGTTCACTGTACCACCATTATCACTACTATGGTGTTGTACTGCCACTTTAGTTCACTGTACCACCACCATCACTACTGTGGTGTTGTGCTGTTACTCTAGTTCACTGTACCACCACCATCACTACTGTGGTGTTGTGCTGCCACTCTAGTTCACTGTACCACCACCATCACTACTGTGATGTTGTACTGCCACTCTAGTTCACTGTACCACCACCATCACTACTGTGGTGTTGTGCTGCCACTCTAGTTCACTGTACCATCACCATCACTACTGTGGTGTTGTGCTGCCACTCTAGTTCACTGTACCATCACCATCACTACTGTGGTGTTGTGCTGCCACTCTAGTTCACTGTACCACCACCATCACTACTGTGGTGTTGTGCTGACACTCTAGTTCACTGTACCATCACCATCACTACTGTGGTGTTGTGCTGCCACTCTAGTTTACTGTACCATCACCATCACTACTGTGGTGTTGTGCTGCCACTCTAGTTCACTGTACCATCACTACTGTGGTGGTGTGCTGCCACTCTAGTTCACTGTACCATCACTACTGTGGTGTTGTGCTTCCACTCTAGTTCACTGTACCACCACCATCACTACTGTGGTGCTGTGCTGCCACTCTAGTTCACTGTACCATCACCATCACTACTGTGGTGTTGTGCTGCCACTCTAGTTCACTGTACCATCACTACTGTGGTGGTGTGCTGCCACTCTAGTTCACTGTACCATCACTACTGTGGTGTTGTGCTTCCACTCTAGTTCACTGTACCACCACCATCACTACTGTGGTGCTGTGCTGCCACTCTAGTTCACTGTACCATCACCATCACTACTGTGGTGTTGTGCTGTCACTCTAGTTCACTGTACCACAACCATCACTACTGCGGTGTTGTGCTGCCACTCTAGTTCACTGTACCATCACTACTGTGGTGTTGTGCTGCCACTCTACTTCACTGTAGCACCACAATCACTACTGTGGTGTTGTGCTGCCACTCTAGTTCACTGTATCATCACTATCACTACTGTGGTGTTGTGCTGCCACTCTAGTTCACTGTAGCACCATCATCACTACTGTGGTGTTGTGCTGCCGCTCTAGTTCACTGTACCACCAAAATCACTACTGTGGTGTTGTGCTGCCACTCTAGTTCACTGTACCATCACCATCACTACTGTGGTGTTGTGCTGCCACTCTAGTTCACTGTACCACCACCATCACTACTGTGGTGCTGCGCTGCCACTCTAGTTCACTGTACCATCACCATCACTACTGTGGGGTTTTGCTGCCACTCTAGTTCACTGTACCACCACCATCACTACTGTGGTGCTGTGCTGCCACTCTAGTTCACTGTACCATCACCATCACTACTGTGGGGTTTTGCTGCCACTCTAGTTCACTGTACCATCACCATCACTACTGTGGGGTTTTGCTGCCACTCTAGTTCACTGTACCACCACCATCACTACTGTGGGGTTTTGCTGCCACTCTAGTTCACTGTACCACCACCATCACTACTGTGGTGTTGTGCTGCCACTCTAGTTCACTGTACCACCACCATCACTACTGTGGTGTTGTGCTGCCACTCTAGTTCACTGTACCATCACTACTGTGGTGTTGTGCTGCCACTCTAGTTCACTGTACCACCACCATCACTACTGTGGTGTTGTGCTGCCACTCTAGTTCACTGTACCATCTCTACTGTGGTGTTGTGCTGCCACTCTAGTTCACTGTAGCATCACCATCACTACTGTGGTGTTGTGCTGCCACTCTAGTTCACTGTACCATCCCCATCACTACTGTGGTGCTGTGCTGCCACTCTAGTTCACTGTACCACCACCATCACTTCTGTGGTGTTGTGCTGCCACTCTAGTTCACTGTACCATCACCATCACTACTGTGGTGTTGTGCTGCCACTCTAGTTCACTGTACCATCTCTACTGTGGTGTTGTGCTGCCACTCTAGTTCACTGTAGCACCATCATCACTACCGTGGTGTTGTGCTGCCACTCTAGTTCACTGTACCACCAAAATCACTACTGTGGTGTTGTGCTGCCACTCTAGTTCACTGTACCACCACCATCACTACTGTGGTGTTGTGCTGCCACTCTAGTTCACTGTACCATCTCTACTGTGGTGTTGTGCTGCCACTCTAGTTCACTGTAGCATCACCATCACTACTGTGGTGTTGTGCTGCCACTCTAGTTCACTGTACCATCCCCATCACTACTGTGGTGCTGTGCTGCCACTCTAGTTCACTGTACCACCACCATCACTTCTGTGGTGTTGTGCTGCCACTCTAGTTCACTGTACCATCACCATCACTACTGTGGTGTTGTGCTGCCACTCTAGTTCACTGTACCATCTCTACTGTGGTGTTGTGCTGCCACTCTAGTTCACTGTAGCACCATCATCACTACCGTGGTGTTGTGCTGCCACTCTAGTTCACTGTACCATCTCTACTGTGGTGTTGTGCTGCCACTCTAGTTCACTGTACCACCACCATCACTACTGTGGTGTTGTGCTGCCACTCTAGTTCACTGTACCACCACCATCACTACTGTGGTGTTGTGCTACCACTCTAGTTCACTGTACCACCACCATCACTACTGTGGTGTTGTGCTGCCACTCTAGTTCACTGTACCACCACCATCACTACTGTGGTGTTGTGCTGCCACTCTAGTTCACTGTACCACCACCATCACTACTGTGGTGTTGTGCTGCCACTCTAGTTCACTGTATCACCACCATCACTACTGTCGTGTTGTGCTACCACTCTAGTTCATTGTACCACCACCATCACTACTGTGGTGTTGTGCTGCCACTCTAGTTCACTGTACCACCACCATCACTACTGTGATGTGCTGCCACTCTAGTTCACAGTACCACCACCATCACTACTGTGGTGTTGTGCTGCCACTCTAGTTCACTGTACCACCACCATCACTACTGTGGTGTTGTGCTGCCACTCTAGTTCACTGTACCACCACCATCACTACTGTGGTGTTGTGCTGCCACTCTAGTTCACTGTACCACCATTATCACTACTATGGTGTTGTACTGCCACTTTAGTTCACTGTACCACCACCATCACTACTGTGGTGTTGTGCTGTTACTCTAGTTCACTGTACCACCACCATCACTACTGTGGTGTTGTGCTGCCACTCTAGTTCACTGTACCACCACCATCACTACTGTGATGTTGTACTGCCACTCTAGTTCACTGTACCACCACCATCACTACTGTGGTGTTGTGCTGCCACTCTAGTTCACTGTACCATCACCATCACTACTGTGGTGTTGTGCTGCCACTCTAGTTCACTGTACCATCACCATCACTACTGTGGTGTTGTGCTGCCACTCTAGTTCACTGTACCACCACCATCACTACTGTGGTGTTGTGCTGACACTCTAGTTCACTGTACCATCACCATCACTACTGTGGTGTTGTGCTGCCACTCTAGTTTACTGTACCATCACCATCACTACTGTGGTGTTGTGCTGCCACTCTAGTTCACTGTACCATCACTACTGTGGTGGTGTGCTGCCACTCTAGTTCACTGTACCATCACTACTGTGGTGTTGTGCTTCCACTCTAGTTCACTGTACCACCACCATCACTACTGTGGTGCTGTGCTGCCACTCTAGTTCACTGTACCATCACCATCACTACTGTGGTGTTGTGCTGCCACTCTAGTTCACTGTACCATCACTACTGTGGTGGTGTGCTGCCACTCTAGTTCACTGTACCATCACTACTGTGGTGTTGTGCTTCCACTCTAGTTCACTGTACCACCACCATCACTACTGTGGTGCTGTGCTGCCACTCTAGTTCACTGTACCATCACCATCACTACTGTGGTGTTGTGCTGTCACTCTAGTTCACTGTACCACAACCATCACTACTGCGGTGTTGTGCTGCCACTCTAGTTCACTGTACCATCACTACTGTGGTGTTGTGCTGCCACTCTACTTCACTGTAGCACCACAATCACTACTGTGGTGTTGTGCTGCCACTCTAGTTCACTGTATCATCACTATCACTACTGTGGTGTTGTGCTGCCACTCTAGTTCACTGTAGCACCATCATCACTACTGTGGTGTTGTGCTGCCGCTCTAGTTCACTGTACCACCAAAATCACTACTGTGGTGTTGTGCTGCCACTCTAGTTCACTGTACCATCACCATCACTACTGTGGTGTTGTGCTGCCACTCTAGTTCACTGTACCACCACCATCACTACTGTGGTGCTGCGCTGCCACTCTAGTTCACTGTACCATCACCATCACTACTGTGGGGTTTTGCTGCCACTCTAGTTCACTGTACCACCACCATCACTACTGTGGTGCTGTGCTGCCACTCTAGTTCACTGTACCATCACCATCACTACTGTGGGGTTTTGCTGCCACTCTAGTTCACTGTACCATCACCATCACTACTGTGGGGTTTTGCTGCCACTCTAGTTCACTGTACCACCACCATCACTACTGTGGGGTTTTGCTGCCACTCTAGTTCACTGTACCACCACCATCACTACTGTGGTGTTGTGCTGCCACTCTAGTTCACTGTACCACCACCATCACTACTGTGGTGTTGTGCTGCCACTCTAGTTCACTGTACCATCACTACTGTGGTGTTGTGCTGCCACTCTAGTTCACTGTACCACCACCATCACTACTGTGGTGTTGTGCTGCCACTCTAGTTCACTGTACCATCTCTACTGTGGTGTTGTGCTGCCACTCTAGTTCACTGTAGCATCACCATCACTACTGTGGTGTTGTGCTGCCACTCTAGTTCACTGTACCATCCCCATCACTACTGTGGTGCTGTGCTGCCACTCTAGTTCACTGTACCACCACCATCACTTCTGTGGTGTTGTGCTGCCACTCTAGTTCACTGTACCATCACCATCACTACTGTGGTGTTGTGCTGCCACTCTAGTTCACTGTACCATCTCTACTGTGGTGTTGTGCTGCCACTCTAGTTCACTGTAGCACCATCATCACTACCGTGGTGTTGTGCTGCCACTCTAGTTCACTGTACCACCAAAATCACTACTGTGGTGTTGTGCTGCCACTCATGTTCACTGTACCATCACCATCACTACTGTGGTGTTGTGCTGCCACTCTAGTTCACTGTACCACCACCATCACTACTGTGGTGTTGTGCTGCCACTGTAGTTCACTGTACCATCACTACTGTGGTGTTGTGCTGCCACTCTAGTTCACTGTACCACCACCATCACTACTGTGGTGTTGTGCTGCCACTCTAGTTCACTGTACCATCACCATCACTACTGTGGGGTTTTGCTGCCACTCTAGTTCACTGTACCATCACCATCACTACTGTGGTGTTGTGCTGCCACTCTAGTTCACTGTACCACCACCATCACTTCTGTGGTGTTGTGCTGCCACTCTAGTTCACTGTACCATCACCATCACTACTGTGGTGTTGTGCTGCCACGCTAGTTCACTGTACCATCACTACTGTGGTGTTGTGCTGCCACTCTAGTTCACTGTACCATCACCATCACTATCACTCCTGCATCACCATGGACTGCGTGTTTTGATGCCAATGTAATTTAAGGACACATCTTTATCACTATATCATCATAACTTCACTATCTTTGGTATTTAACACTTTGGTATATATACATTGGTATCATATACCTGACAATGACGGGTGTATCACCATCAATGCTATATCTTCTCAGTACTGTAACCTATCATTACTGTATCACTATAGCTTCACTATCACCTCTATATATCACCATCACCTCAGGGCCCGCACTTGGGGTCATATACTGACCATGTTGAGTAACAAATTGTTGGTGTCACTATATGACAGCTGTTGTCACTGTTATATCACCAACAGCTCACTATCACATAACACTGTCACTGCTACACCAACATCATTTCACTTTCTCTGCATTATCACCTCACACTGATATTCCCTCCTTACATTTACTGATATATCACTATCACTGCTACAGCATCACTACTGCACCATCACTGCTATATCACCATCACCTCACTATCACTGCTATATCACCACTATACTATCACTGCTATATCACCACTATACTATCACTGCTATATCACCACTATACTATCACTGCTATATCACCACTATACTATCACTGCTATATCACCATCACCTCACTATCACTGCTATATCACCACTATACCATCACTGCTATATCACCACTATACTATCACTGCTATATCACCACTATACTATCACAGCTATATTACCATCACCTCACTATCACTGTCATATGACCACCTCAGTATCACTATTATATTACTATCACTGCTATATCACCATCACCTCACAATCACTCAGGTGTGTTGTGATATTACCATACTGGTCCATAGTGTGTTGTGATATTACCATACTGGTCCATGGTGTGTTGTGATATTACCATACTGGTCCATGGTGTGTTGTGATATTACCATACTGGTCCATAGTGTGTTGTGATATTACCATACTGGTCCATAGTGTGTTGTGATATTACCATACTGGAACATGGTGTGTTGTGATATTACCATACTGGACCATAGTGTGTTGTGATATTACCATACTGGTCCATGGTGTTTGGTGATATTACCATACTGGACCATAGTGTGTTGTGATATTACCATACTGGTCCATGGTGTGTTGTGATATTACCATACTGGACCATGGTGTGTTGTGATATTACCATACTGGTCCATGGTGTGTTGTGATATTACCATACTGGTCCATGGTGTGTTGTGATATTACCATACTGGTCCATGGTGTGTTGTGATATTACCATACTGGACCATAGTGTGTTGTGATATTACCATACTGGTCCATGGTGTGTTGTGATATTACCATACTGGACCATGGTGTGTTGTGATATTACCATACTGGACCATAGTGTGTTGATATTACCATACTGGACCATGGTGTGTTGTGATATTACCATACTGGTCCATGGTGTGTTGTGATATTACCATACTGGTCCATGGTGTGTTCAGATATTACCATACTGGACCATAGTGTGTTGTGATATTACCATACTGGACCATAGTGTGTTGTGATATTACCATACTGGACCATGGTGTGTTGTGATATTACCATACTGGTCCATGGTGTGTTGTGACATTACCATACTGGTCCATGGTGTGTTGTGATATTACCATACTGGACCATGGTGTGTTCAGATATTACCATACTGGACCATGGTGTGTTGTGATATTACCATACTGGACCATAGTGTGTTGTGATATTACCATACTGGACCATGGTGTGTTGTGATATTACCATACTGGACCATAGTGTGTTGTGATATTACCTTACTGGACCATGGTGTGTTGTGATATTACCATACTGGTCCATGGCGTGTTGTGATATTACCATACTGGTCCATGGTGTGTTGTGATATTACCATACTGGTCCATGGTGTGTTGTGATATTACCATACTGGTCCATGGTGTGTTGTGATATTACCATACTGGTCCATGGTGTGTTGTGATATTACCATACTGGTCCATGGCGTGTTGTGATATTACCATACTGGTCCATGGTGTGTTGTGATATTACCATACTTGACCATAATGTGTTGTGATATTACCATACTTGACCATAATGTGTTGTGATATTACCATACTGGATCATGGTGTGTTGTGATATTACCATACTGGTCCATGGTGTGTTGTGATATTACCATACTGGTCCATGGTGTGTTGTGATATTACCATACTGGACCATGGTGTGTTGTGATATTACCGTACTGGACCATAATGTGTTGTGATATTACCATACTGGATCATGGTGTGTTGTGATATTACCATACTGGTCCATGGTGTGTTGTGATATTACCATACTGGACCATGGTCGGTTGTGATATTGCCATACTGGTCCATGGTGTGTTCAGATATTACCATACTGGACCATGGTGTGTTGTGATATTACCATACTGGTCCATGGTGTGTTCAGATATTACCATACTGGTCCATGGTGTGTTGTGATATTACCATACTGGACCATGGTGTGTTGTGATATTACCATACTGGACCATAGTGTGTTGTGATATTACCATACTGGACCATGGTGTGTTGTGATATTACCATACTGGTCCATGTTGTGTTGTGATATTACCATACTGGACCATGGTCGGTTGTGATATTACCATACTGGACCATGGTGTGTTGTGATATTACCATACTGGACCATGTTGTGTTGTGATATTACCATACTGGTCCATGGTGTGTTGTGATATTACCATACTGGTCCATGGTGTGTTGTGATATTACCATACTGGACCATGGTGTGTTGTGGTATTACCATACTGGACCATAGTGTGTTGTGATATTACCATACTGGACCATGGTGTGTTGTGATATTACCATACTGGTCCATGGTGTGTTGTGATATTACCATACTGGTCCATAGTGTGTTGTGATATTACCATACTGGTCCATGGTGTGTTGTGATATTACCATACTGGACCATGGTGTGTTGTGATATTACCATACTGGTCCATGGTGTGTTGTGATATTACCATACTGGACCATGGTGTGTTGTGATATTACCATACTGGTCCATGGTGTGTTGTGATATTACCATACTGGTCCATGGTGTGTTGTGATATTACCATACTGGACCATGGTGTGTTGTGATATTACCATACTGGACCATAGTGTGTTGTGATATTACCATACTGGTCCATGGCGTGTTGTGATATTACCATACTGGACCATAGTGTGTTGTGATATTACCATACTGGTCCATGGCGTGTTGTGATATTACCATACTGGACCATGGTGTGTTGTGATATTACCATACTGGTATATGGTGTGTTGTGATATTACCATACTGGACCATGGTCGGTTGTGATATTACCATACTGGACCATGGTCGGTTGTGATATTACCATATGGGTGTGAGGTTGTGTTATGACCACACATACACCAGTATGATCATACTGTAGCTGGTGTATGATGTGCTCAAACTGTATAGTGATGTCTTGGCTGATTAGCCTAATATCGCGAATATGAATTTATGTAGTTATTCTTTTTTCGACAACACACTAGTATTAAATGTGTATTGCCAATGTATTCCACATATATATCTATGTATATTATATATCTGTACCATAAATCCTTGCCATGTATTTGTGGATATATATTAGAAGTCTAGTGAATAGCAGTAGCCTAATGTAATGTAGCTTGAAAAACATCCATATATGCTTATATTATGGAATGCTACATAATGCTGTATAGGAAATATTATGTGAACTATGATGGAGAATGTATAAATTTAGGTCTCAGATGTATTACTGTCATGTATACTGTATAATTTCCCTTTCATTATTATTCATTGCATTGTCCTCTAAAATTAAATTAGATTTTGGCACTGTGAGATGTATACCACATAGATATGGTTTTGATTCACATGTTGCATATATATACTTAATATTGTAATCATGTATACTTATGCATAATGGCTGGCTGGCAGACGTCTTGAAATCCTCCCTTAACCCCTCCTCCCCTCTCCCGCCAGTGTTACCATGTCTTGCCAATATGAATTCTTTGTTCACATATTTTTATATCATGATATAATCTTTAATGTCCTGAATTATTGATATGTATTATTATGTAAGGTTGTGTATTATAGTCTTTTTTTTTGTTGATATATGAATTAGAAGTTCTTGATCGAGATATGTCTGTATATGAGCTTGAGATAATTGAAAGAGAGGAGTCAGCTGACTCAGAGGTGGATACAGTGTCGCTCCCGGCCAGCATGGCTCTGGGCGGTCACTCTTTGGTTTTCTCAGTCGAGCGCATGTGTTGCCGCTACGGTCCGAGTTTTGTGACCTTATTTGTGTCATTTGACTGCTAAGATATTTGTCACGTTGCAGTAATGTATACCATGGATCAGTTCTACCATTGTGCATCCTTTATACCAGGTGATAGGTGCTGTTATATATCTTAGTGAGGTGGGTACCTGAGGATCTTAACTGATGCCATTGTGCTGTATATGATATTGATTCCTCATACCTCATTTGTTAATGGTTGTGACACCACCACCACCGCCCTGTATTGGTATTAGCAGCATAATAGGCGCTAGTGTCCCACTGCGCCACGATAGAGCCTGGCGTCAGCTAGTGCTGATTGTATGCAGTTTTGAGACCTGTTGATGATCATGCCCAGCTTTGAGAAGCTGGATAAATCATTGAGTGTGAGTTTATAGATTGTATTCTTTTTCAAGTTATGTTCATTTATGTTAATGCCCAGTAAACTGGTATATTTTTTGTTAGCCTTTCACTCCCCTAGACACTTATTGATATTTGGCAAGTCTATGTTTTTCATTGATCTCCACTGAAGCCTGACCAGGATTTTCACACAATTTCCCCCATGCACTCTCGCTGTCATTTAGGAATGTTCTACCTCTGATGCTCCTCTTTTAATACACAGAGTAATGACACTAACATGTGATTACCCCCATGCACTTTGTCAGAGTGCATGGGGGGGGGGGGATTGTGTGAAAATACTGGTCCGGCTTCAGTGGAAGCCTCAGAAAACCCTCGTGTGTTCTGCAGAACTCCAGATTGCAGTTCTTTGATATGTCATGGCCTGATTGTCTGGGGCATGAGCATGAAAATACCCACCACAATGGTTCGAATTCTCATCACGGCTCCTAAGGATTTTCTCACTAATTTAATTATTCCCATCCTGATTAGTAACAATATGTATTCGAGAAATAGTGATGGGCTTTAATTACTCTTGGTTCACTTCCACACCTGCAGAGGTAGGAAATAAACTCCTTAGTCAAAAAATAGAACATTCAATACAAATAAATGACCATGGCAAATATTGATATTAACTGAGGCTGGACCCACAACCCCTCAGTGTACTCTTCTTGAACTCTCCTCAACACTCCCGTTACACCATGTTACAAACATGTTGTTAATTGTCTTATATCACACGTGACTGTCTCCTCTGTAACTGAGGTGAACCTTTGGTCAAAACTGTACATATATCTAATGTGCTCATGTGTTCAATATCTTCACCACATAACCTTCACTTCCTGGCCAAAAGTAGTTACCAATAAATCAACATATGGTCAAACACTCCACATAATGGACAACAATAAATGGGTACACTAACTTGCACATATATGTCTAATATTGGTAAGTCCGTTGACGATTGTTCATCAATAACATTCCCTGAGGTAATTAAGATCAGTCATTCTCGACACCAAGACAAAAGAACATTACATGCATGGAAAGGTATGAGCAGTTGGTCATAGGAGACTATTATAAAAAAAATGGTGGTCTTGCTATGGGGGAACTGGTTCTATTAAGGGGTGAGGGTAGTTAGAAGACAGAGTTATCAAATATGGGAGAGCTAAAAGGCCCGGCCCCCAAAATAAACTATCCACCGTAATAATAACTTGCTACTAGACCATATATGTCAGTCTAAGGGTTGATCAATGCACTCCCACACAGGAAGAAGGGATACTCTGTTCTAATTTACTTATTTATTAACCCCTTAACAGCCCCCCAAATACATTCACACCAATAACAATAATAATAATAACTTTACCACACTACCTTACGTTAAAAGCCTTGGTCCACATAAGCAGGATACACGGTTTTACACTGAACACAAGCTAGGGTAAAGCTCTACTACTGAATAACTTGAAGTTAGAGTCAGCTTAGGGTAGGGGACCACGTGGTTCCAATGGGACCCCCTTTAGAATAACTAGTAATATAAACTCTAAACACACCTACTACACACAAAATATACTACTCTACACATAGAACATGAGTATGCCAGACATGGAATAATGTACTTATCTTAAACAAGACACAGAAATAAGGAAACGAAGAGGAAGGGTAGGAGGTTCCTGTCCACACCACGCCAGCTCAGAAAAAGATGGAGTCTCTCTCTCCATCCCCCCAGCTGGCTGCTGCCGGCAGACTGCTCAAATAATCGTACTGCAGCCCTATACCAAGTTTACTCAGGTTTACTTTACAAATGATTAGAAAGTATTAGTAAGCATAGTTGGTGCCTATGTTATTATTTAATAATCAACCCCCAGCTCAGTCTTTAAATGCTCTTTGAGAAACAAGAATAGTCTTACGTCTGGCAGGGAAGATACAAACAATTGCCACTCGTGATGCGCTCAACTGTACTATAAGAAAGTTTAATAACTAAATTTTGACCTCTGGTTTCCACTGAAGATCCCAGGGTCGTAACAGAGACACTGCTAACGACCCGTTGTTGAGTGCCTTAAACACTCCACTGGGATGTTGGGGCAATGTTTACACTGATGCATCTGGCAGCGTGGCGCCTCCCTTGCTGGCTGAGACCCAGTAACAGTCTGGGCTTCACACTCTCCTCCAAATATATCAACCCAGCCTCTTGTTTACACACTGCTTTTGTAACTATGTGCACCTGTGTACTGCTGTGTAACTATGTGCACCTGTGTACTGCTGTGTAACTATGTGCACCTGTGTACTGCTGTATAACTATGTGCACCTGTGTACTGATGTGTAACTATGTGCACCTGTGTACTGCTGTGTAACTATGTGCACCTGTGTACTGCTGTGTAACTATGTGCACATGTGTACTGCTGTGTAACTATGTGCACCTGTGTACTGCTGTGTAACTATGTGCACCTGTGTACTGCTGTGTAACTATGTGCACCTGTGTACTGCTGTGGGAGTGGACGGGGGTAGAGGGAAAGACCCGGCTTAAAAAAGGTGAAACGTATAAGAGTCAATATCTTCACTAGTTTATAATCACATCTCCACCATACTAGTTCTCTTCACACAATGGGACTTTCCACCTGCAGAGTTCAGTACGATCATCCCGTGTAAATGGTATTTACCAGAGATGAATTTACAATAATCTGACCCAATTAACACTCCTATATTTTTGATACGTTTAGATTTGATTTATGAGTAAGCTAATTTGACTCGCTGCTGTTTTAAATGTTTAATTGTGATCCCTAGACCTGGTACATGTAGGTCAGATGGGATTGTGTCCACGACTATAGAGAATACAGGTCTGAGGTAACCACCCAAGGGAATGTAGAGTTTGACTACGTTTAGGTCCACTGTTGGATAAAAACCCAAGTATATTCAGGGTGACCTGCATCACTGGTTTGAATTCCATTTGTTCTGCCGCCCTCTGTGTGACAGTTTTTCTGGGAACCCTCATAAAACAGCCCCTGACTAGTAGTTACCTTTTCCCCTGAGGCAGAGTTAACATGGTTGTTGGCAGGGTTGCAGCAGTGTTGGTTTGGGTCAGCATAGCCCCTGTACTGCCTTCTACTTGACAGTCGTTGTCTGCTGCAGTAGTTTAGGGTTTAACGCCGGGTGACGATGGAGTTGGTCTCCTACCGTCACCCCTTCACATTCCTGCCCGTTGTTGACGTGAGGAGGCTTGGTGGGCTGCTGTCAGAGTGTGATGCTCCATGGGACAGCATTTCCTCTGTCCTTTAGTAGCCTTATGCTTCTAAAGGACATACTCCATTGTCCTTTCGTGAGAGAGGCTTAGTGGGCAGCAGCCGGGGTGTGATGATCCATGGAACAGTCCTCTGCCGTCTCTACGAATCATGCTGGTTGCTATTTCCTCTCCTTATGTTTTGTTTTCCCTTCCCCATCTTTTTCTTTCTAATTGTCATTTCCCGCCGATCTTTTGCATGGCTTCATTATTCTTTCGAACATCTTCTGTTTTGACGCCCGGATGTTTGGGGAGGCACACTTTCACCCGTAGAACTGTGGTACCCGACGTTGCGAGGGAGGAGACGCTTTTATTGTCGATCCTCGCCTTCATTGCTGAACCTGATTTCGACGGACTGACGGTTCTTAAGGTGATGATTGCGGGGTGTATACTCATGATGCACCCCTGGGGTGGGGGGGGGGCCATCTTGCTGGGTGTTCTATCTTCTAATTGTGGCTCCATGATGGGTATGGGGGTTTATTCGTAAATTTAATTAATACCTGCTCATTCCAATGCCACTGAATGATCCTCTTATAACTTACCCAGGCTCGTGGCGTGGGCGACCAAGCCCCCGTGGCGGACTGTGTTGGAAGATTGGGCTCTTTAGCTCCCGCAACATTGGGCCCAGATCAAGCTACTCCTTTGACCCTATCGACTAACTCCCTCCGGTCCCCTCCCACCTCTGTGGTAGGGTTAAGCTCCACGACCCCAGGGATGACCACGTCAGCACCTTTTACCTCCCCCCTCTCCCCACTCTTACTGGGAGTGCTTCATCCCCCCCCCCCCCCCCACAGCTGCACTCGCATGATTCCTGCCAGTGCTAATATGTTCCACACCTTGTTTGGCCCTGCTATGTGGACTAAATACTTTGATCTCAACCATCTGCATTCTACACGGCCTGATGATTTCTTCCTCCATAAACACCCCGCTGATTCAGTGGATACCTCTGTTTCTTTTAACCTCACCCGTACTGGTTCATGTGTCATTGCTGCTCCTTCTCAGGAAGCAGCTGCCCACTTAGCCATATTGTCCAGCATTGGGGAGACCCCTGTTAGGATCTCCAAAAATACCTGGTTAAATGTCAGTATTGGCACTGTTATCCGCCCGCACTATGTTGCGGCTGGTGTTAGGGACCTGAAAGACTGCCACGAGGATATTAAACATATCCTTGCAGCCCAAGGCCATTCTGTCCTCCAGGTTGATACGTTCACCCAAACCTTTCGTGGTCGTCACCAGCCTCTTCGCAACCATGCAAACCATGCTCTGAAACTCTCCCTGGACAGATGTAATAGGACCCATTATCACCACACCAGAAATAAATATCTGTTTGATATCCCCAGGATCAAACTTAATCTGTGTAAACACTCTATGCAAATTAAGGGACCTAGTCTATGGAACCCACTCCCTAGTGAATTGAAAAGCTGTCAAACTTTTGCGTCATTTAAAAACAAAACCAAAAAGTACCTAACTTCATCTTCTTAGTTTCCTACACTGAGCTTTAAATTTGCTCTGTACCTAGTGTTACCCAATCTCGCAATCTTTATGTACTTAACCCAAACAACCTTATCATTGTGTTCATTGCTGTCTTCTTTTATGTGCTAGCCATATGCTGTATTGTGCCTACTAATTTTTGTTAAATTACCATTCAAGCTGTCATTGCAGTCAATCTGAGCTACCTATGTGCCTTAATATGCCTACAATTTTCTCTCAATTTTTATTTTTTTTTCTTGCTATGTAACTGTTATAATTTTTATAAATTTTGCAAGTATTTACCTACTTAAAATTTTCTTAGATTAAGGACCTGCCCGAAACGCTGCGCGTACTAATGGCTTTACAAGAGTGTAATTACTATGCTATGTATCCGCACAATCCCAATGTACCTTCTTGTATATATATAAATAAATAAATAAATAAATTAATAAATAAATATATAAATTGTGAAGATCACTTTTGATAGTACCTTCCCTTCTGCTTTCTATAATTCTTGCTGATGCCAGATGCCAGATACTCCATTCAGGAGTACATTCCCTCTCCTAGACTTTACAATAGGTTATCTTGAGGTTATTTTGAGATGATTTCGAGGCTTAGCGTCCTCGCAGCCCAGTCCTCGACCAGGCCTCCTTATTGTTCCACACCCCCAGGAAGCAACCTGTAGCAGCTGTCTAATTCCCAGGTACCTATTTACTGCTAGGTAACAGGGGCATTAGGGTGAAAGAAACATTTTGCCCATTTGTCTCCTTCTATCTTCTATTCCAACTTCTACCCAGTTATTCATTCCTCAATCCTTGCCCGTTGGCAGGGTCGTTTGTCTTCTGTTACCGGTAAAATAAGTAAAGTAAAGTAAAGTAAATTTTATTCAGGAAAGTACATAAATAGTTGATTTACAAACATAATGTTGGATTTATAAATAGAGCTAGTACATACAATACCTAAAGCCACTAGTACGCATAGCGCTTCAGGCAAGGTATGGGAAAACAAAACTTAGAATAAAACTTAATAGTAATTGGGATTTGGTATAAATTATGTTGAAAAAAGGAATAAAAAATACAAAAAAAGGGGTGGGGGGAACATGGTAGAAATCAGAAATTGTACAAGTTCGTGAACAAACAGCATTGTTTAAAAAAAAAATAGCACGACATGGGGTTGACATATAAGGGGTAAGGTAGGTTACATGGAGTTAATTAGGTAGTACTTGGTTTTACTCTTAAACTGGTTGAGAGAGGTACAGTCTTTGACATGATAGGGGAGGTCATTCCACATTCTGGGTCCCTTGAATTGTAGAGCATTTCTAGTTTGGTTAAGTCGCACTCTTGGAATATCAAATAGGGATTTGTTTCTGATGTGATGCCCATGAGTTCTGTTACAACCTTCTAGGAAGCTTCTAAGGTCAGGATTGACATTGCAGTTCAGAGTTTTAAATATATTGAGTACACATGAGAGGATGTGCAGTGACTTAATATCTAACATATTTAAAGATTTGAGTAAGGGTACCGAGTGCTGTCTGGGGCCAGAGTTAGATATTGTTCTAATAGCAGCTTCTTGTTGAGTAATTAGAGGACGTAAATGATTTTGTGTAGTAGAACCCCAAGCACAATAATATAATAATTTTTTAATAATAATAATTTTTATTTAGGCAAAGGTACATACATAAAGAGATTTTACAAAGTTTGTTGGCTTAATAGATAGAGCTAGTACATACAATGCCTAAAGCCACTATTACGCAAAGCATTTCGGGCAGGAAAACCGACAACAAATACCATAGTTGAGATATGGATAGATGAGGGAGTAATAGAGAGTCACCAGGGCTGGGCGGGGTACATAATATCTGATATTAGAAAGAATGCCAACAGTTTTTGAAACTTTTTTTTATATATTTAGAATGTGACCCTGGAAATTCAGCTTGTTGTCTATGAGAACACCTGTTACGAACCCGAATCCAGCGTCCGAGCACGGAGCAGTGACGACCGCGCCATCTGTGGGTCAGCTCTCGAAACCCCCTCCAAATGGACGACGACACCTGGTGAGGACGAAGTGTACCGGCCACAAGGGCCAGTTTCCAGTCCTGTTCAGCTCACAACACCGCCGCTGCTGACCTCTGGTGAGGTGGTGCTCAGACGACAACGCCATCTATGGAGTGGATTCGTCGGGCGTTTGTGTCTGAGCCTGTAAGTGAGGTGCTTTAGTGTGTCCCTGTTATTGATGACGTGTCTGCTTACAGAGTCGACCTGGGACTGCTGTAAGGGAAGTTGAGTCAGTCTACCCAAGGCAGCCGTCCCCATACCAAGTGCTTTGCTGCAGCAGCTGTGAGTCGCCTCCCGGAGGAACACTGTGGTGTTACCCTGCCAGTGAAGTGGCAGTTGAAGGATTGTCGTACCCGGGACCGACTGGTGGAGACGATTGACCACTGGGGTATTGTGGACAGGAGAGTGATCTGTGGTATCACACGAGGCTCCTGACTAGGGCACTACCCTAGTATCACTCGTGGAGTGGCCTGAACAGCGTTGCTGATCCGGAACCTGCCAGCAGTCTGCTGGACTTGTGGTTGACGGCCTCTACGGCGGTGCCCCCAGTGGAACTGTGTTTTGGCTGGCCTGTGGCCGGGGTAGACTCAGCTTCTCGAAGAATTCGTCGTGAGGCCACGAGAGCACCGAGGGCTTGACACCGAGAGGTTCCAGAGTCTTCAGGAGAAGACGACCGTGTAGATAATTCCCCTGTGCAGTGTTAATACCCCTCCCCCTGTGTAACTTTATATATGTTATTTATTGGTGGCGGTTATTATATTATATTAAGTTTTTGCCTTTCTTTCCCTTCCCCTTTTAGTTTACTTGCGTTACGGATCACATCCCTTGAAAGCCACTACTGGCTTGGGGGCCGGATACCCTTCCTCTAACAACATCAGAGTAAGAACCCAGTTGCGACCCGAGAGGGCCGTAACAACACCAAAGAATTTGCCATCTACTTTGTTACAAATTTGGATATTGTTTATCCCGAGATTAATTTGATTTGAGGATTTATTGCCAAACAAAATATAGAAAGTTTTGTCAATGTTGAGGGTGAGTTTGTTGGCAGTTAGCCAGAGATGGACTTTATTTAGTTCAGTATTCACTGTGACATTTAGAGTAAGAGGGTCAGGACTGGAGAAGATGAAGGTTGTGTCGTCAGCAAATAGAATTGGTTTGAGGTGTTGAGAGGCATTTGGAAGGTCATTAATGTAGATGAGAAAGAGGAGAGGGCCAAGTATGCTGCCCTGAGGAACACCAGTGTTGATGGGTAGGGTGGGAGAAATTGAATTATTCACAGAAACATACTGAATCCTGTCAGTAAGGTAAGATTGAAGGTATTGCAGGAAGTGACCTCTGTCTCCATAATGATGTAATTTAAGAAGAAGGTTTTGGTGGTTGACAGTGTCAAAAGCCTTATGCAGGTCCACAAACAACCCAACAGGGAACTCATTTTTATCAAGAGCTGCATGTATCAAGTTTTATCAAGAGCTGCATGTATCAAGTTAAGTGCATCGTTAATACTTTTTTGGGGGGTCTGAAGCCATATTAACAAGAGCTAAGTATATTGTGTTTGGCTAGATAAGAGTAAAGCTGCTTGTAGATTAGTTTTTCAAATACTTTTGACAAGCTTGGCAGAATTGATATAGGTCTGAAGTTGTTGACATCAGTGAGATCACCACATTTATGGACTGGGGTTACTCTCGCTTTTTTTAGAATATCTGGAAAAGTTTGGAGTTCAAGTGACTTGTAGAGCAATGCAATGGCATGGGCTAAAGATCTGGAGTTTTTTTTGTAGATTAGAGTTGGTATCTCAGCAAGGGCACTAGATTTGGTCTTAAGGGAAATGGTTATGTCAGTAACATCAGTGGAATTAGCGGGCGTTAGGTACAGAGACTGTGGGTAGTTATCTGTAAGATAGTCCTGAACATCAGTACTGAAAGATGGAATATCATTTGCAAGGTTGACCCAATGGAAGAGAAGAATCTCTTGAATTCAATAGCAGTATCAGTGGCTGAAAGCAGACCATCGTTATTGGACAGGATTATTGGTACAGTGTTCTGTATACTGTACAGGGTGCTGTATACTGTACGGGGTGCTGTATAGTATACAGGGCTCTGTATACTGTACACTGTTCTGTATACTGTACGAGGTTCTGTATACTGTACACTGTTCTGTATACTCTACGCTGTTCTGTATAATGTACACTGTTCTGTATACTGTATGGGGTTCTGTATATTGTATGCTGTTCTGTATACTGTACGGGGTTCTGTATACTGTACACTGTTCTGTATACTGTACGGGGTTCTGTATACTGTATGCTCTCCTGTATACTGTACACTGTTCTGTATACTGTACACTGTTCTGTATACTGTACACTGTTCTGTATACTGTACACTGTTCTGTATAATGTACACTGTTGTGTATACTGTACATTGTTCTGTATTCTTTACAGGGTTCTGTATACTATATGGGGTTCAGTATACTGTATGGTGTTCTGTATACTGTACGCAGTTCTGTATACTGTATAGGGTTTCTGTATGCTGTACACTGTTCTGTATACTGAATGCTGTTCTGTATACTGTATGCTGTTCTGTATACTGTACACTGTTCTGTATACTGTACACTGTTCTGTATACTGTACACTGCTGTGTATACTTACACTGTTCTGTATACTGTACACTGTTCTGTATACTGTATGCTGTTCTATATACTGTACACTGTTCTGTATACTGTACACTGTTTTGTATACTGTACGCTGTTCTGTATACTATACACTGTTCTGTATACTATACACTGTTCTGTATACTGTACACTGTTTTGTATACTGTACACTGTTCTGTATACTATACACTGTTCTGTATACTTACACTGTTCTGTATACTGTACACTGTTCTGTATACTTACACTGTTCTGTATACTTACACTGTTCTGTATACTATACACTGTTCTGTATACTATACACTGTTCTGTATACTGTACACTGTTATGTATACTATACACTGTTCTGTATACTGTACACTGTTCTGTATACTATACACTGTTCTGTATACTGTACACTGTTCTGTATACTGTACGCTGTTCCGTATACTGTTCGGGGTTCTGTATACTGTATGCTGTTCTGTATACTGTACACTGTTCTGTATACTTACACTGTTCTGTATACTATACACTGTTCTGTATACTATACACTGTTCTGTATACTGTACACTGTTCTGTATACTATACACTGTTCTGTATACTGTACACTGTTATGTATACTTACACTGTTCTGTATACTGTACACTGTTCTGTGTACTGTACGCTGTTCCGTATACTGTTCGGGGTTCTGTATACTGTATGCTGTTCTGTATACTGTACACTGTTCTGTATACTTACACTGTTCTGTATACTGTACACTGTTCTGTATACTGTACGCTGTTATGTATACTTACACTGTTCTGTATACTGTACGGGGTTCTGTATACTGTATGCTGTTCTGTATACTGTACGGGGTTCTGTATACTGTATGCTGTTCTGTATACTGTGGCTTGCTGTGTTCGTCCTGGGGCCCTCAACCGTTCCTGGTATGGGAGCCACCATGCCCCGTCTGGCTTGCTGTGTTAGTCCTGGGGCCCTCAACCGTTCCTGGTATGGGAGCCACCATGCCCCGTCTGGCTTGCTGTGTTAGTCCTGGGGCCCTCAACCGTTCCTGGTATGGGAGCCACCATGCCCCGTCTGGCTTGCTGTGTTAGTCCTGGGGCCCTCAATCGTTCCTGGTATGGGAGCCACCATGCCCCGTCTGGCTTGCTGTGTTAGTCCTGGGGCCCTCAACCGTTCCTGGTATGGGAGCCACCATGCCCCGTCTGGCTTGCTGTGTTAGTCCTGGGGCCCTCAACCGTTCCTGGTATGGGAGCCACCATGCCCCATCTGGCTTGCTGTGTTAGTCCTGGGGCCCTCAACCGTTCCTGGTATGGGAGCCACCATGCCACGTCTGGCTTGCTGTGTTAGTCCTGGGGCCCTCAACCGTTCCTGGTATGGGAGCCACCATGCCCCGTCTGGCTTGCTGTGTTAGTCCTGGGGCCCTCAACCGTTCCTGGTATGGGAGCCACCATGCCCCGTCTGGCTTGCTGTGTTAGTCCTGGGGCCCTCAACCGTTCCTGGTATGGGAGCCACCATGCCCCGTCTGGCTTGCTGTGTTAGTCCTGGGGCCCTCAACCGTTCCTGGTATGGGAGCCACCATGCCCCGTCTGGCTTGCTGTGTTAGTCCTGGGGCCCTCAACCGTTCCTGGTATGGGAGCCACCATGCCCCGTCTGGCTTGCTGTGTTAATCCTGGGGCCCTCAACCGTTCCTGGTATGGGAGCCACCATGCTCCGTCTGGCTTGCTGTGTTAGTCCTGGGGCCCTCAACCGTTCCTGGTATGGGAGCCACCATGCCCCGTCTGGCTTGCTGTGTTAGTCCTGGGGCCCTCAACCGTTCCTGGTATGGGAGCCACCATGCCACGTCTGGCTTGCTGTGTTAGTCCTGGGGCCCTCAACCGTTCCTGGTATGGGAGCCACCATGCCCCGTCTGGCTTGCTGTGTTAGTCCTGGGGCCCTCAACCGTTCCTGGTATGGGAGCCACCATGCCCCGTCTGGCTTGCTGTGTTAGTCCTGGGGCCCTCAACCGTTCCTGGTATGGGAGCCACCATGCCCCGTCTGGCTTGCTGTGTTAGTCCTGGGGCCCTCAACCGTTCCTGGTATGGGAGCCACCATGCCCCGTCTGGCTTGCTGTGTTAGTCCTGGGGCCCTCAACCGTTCCTGGTATGGGAGCCACCATGCCCCGTCTGGCTTGCTGTGTTAATCCTGGGGCCCTCAACCGTTCCTGGTATGGGAGCCACCATGCTCCGTCTGGCTTGCTGTGTTAGTCCTGGGGCCCTCAACCGTTCCTGGTATGGGAGCCACCATGCCCCGTCTGGCTTGCTGTGTTAGTCCTGGGGCCCTCAACCGTTCCTGGTATGAGAGCCACCATGCCCCGTGTGGCTTGCTGTGTTAGTCCTGGGGCCCTCAACCGTTCCTGGTATGGGAGCCACCATGCCCCGTCTGGCTTGCTGTGTTAGTCCTGGGGCCCTCAACCGTTCCTGGTATGTGAGCCACCATGCCCCGTCTGGCTTGCTGTGTTAGTCCTGGGGCCCTCAACCGTTCCTGGTATGGGAGCCACCATGCCCCGTCTGGCTTGCTGTGTTAGTCCTGGGGCCCTCAACCGTTCCTGGTATGGGAGCCACCATGCCCCGTCTGGCTTGCTGTGTTAGTCCTGGGGCCCTCAACCGTTCCTGGTATGGGAGCCACCATGCCCCGTCTGGCTTGCTGTGTTAGTCCTGGGGCCCTCAACCGTTCCTGGTATGGGAGCCACCATGCCCCGTCTGGCTTGCTGTGTTAGTCCTGGGGCCCTCAACCGTTCCTGGTATGGGAGCCAATATAGTTCTCAGATGCTTTTTGTCGCTCTGTGTTGTACTTTCTCCACAGCAGATATGTTCTGAAGCTGAGGCCTCTATGCTTGATACAGCAGTCCAAATGTGGCCGCACCAGAGATGTTTACAGTTCAATAACTTCATTTTCCATGAAGTCAAAGGTTCGTTTCACTATTCCTACGGTTTGGTTGACTTTCTTATTAGAGTTCCCAATTGTTGAGAAACTTTCAATGACTGGTCACCGTGCATGCAGTAGTATATGCAGTCCCCGTGGCGCAGTTGTGAAACTCTAGCCCGGCAATTCGCGAGCAATTTAGTCTGGGTTCGTATCCTGGCCGAGGAGGATTGACTAGGTTCCAATTCTTAACAGTACGCCTCTCTTCATCCAGCAGTGAAACGATTTGACGGGTCGTATTCCGGGGTTATTAATTAAGATTAATATTAATCTTAGGACTTAGCCGTATTAGGATACAGGACCTGCCCGAGACGCAATACTTGCTAGTGGCTTTACAAGAATGTAAAAACTGGTGGACCATCCAAGTAGTAGGCGTCCATCTGTCTCAGGAGACTATGGAGTTCCGTTCTGGTTGTCGGTCTGGAGTGGCCTCACCAGGGCACAAAGCCCGGGTAGGTTGATACGGGGGAGAAGCTGTCACCCATGCAGCAGGTCCCCCTCTCCACAGCACAGAACGTCTCAATTGGAAAGGCAAACGCCAATAAGACAGGTTCCAGCGCCGCCGCAGGAACTGTCAGTAAGAGGTTGAAGGCAACAAGGAACTGCCCCCAGGGGGGCTCCAGCTCCGGAGTTAACCTCGAAGTTGGTACAAGAAGGCACAGGGACTCCAACCCCAGAGTCTTTTTTGTTGTTGTTACTCTTTTTTGTGGGGGGAAAGGAGGAAAATTAGGGAAGAAAGAAAAGGAGGAAACTTAGGAAAAATGGGGGAGCCATTGACAAGCTGCCGGCTTCCCATCTCCGTCGTGACCACTAGACACAAGGTTACTTAGGCATTAGGACACTATAGGAATTATCATCATCAGGAAAATATCATCAAAGCAAATGGGGGACCGTCGACAAGCCGCCGGCCTCCTGTTCTCATCGAGGCCACTATTAGTCGCTCTCAAACTCAGATAATTATTACACTTCGATATCTAAGTAGTTCCTCCTTATTACAAATTTGTTTAGTACGTTCCTCGAGCCTCCGTGGGACAATTGGTTAGCGCGTTCGGCTGTTAACCGAAAGGTTGGTGGTTCGAGCCCACCCGGGGGCGATTATTTAGGCCAACTCTAGGGGTTGACCTCAGACAAGACCGACATAACACACTTGACAGCGATGTCACACTTGGCCCCGTGATCCAGCCCGTCCTCCTCAAGTCTGCCAACGTCAACAAACTCTCGCGCGTAAGTGACCTTATCCTAACACAACAGAGAACGGCACAGTATGTCAACGTCGCGACCCATCCTCCTGTTTACACAGTAGTTGTTGTATATGCTCCATAGTACAAACGTTGACGTACTAAGTCATTACATAATAGTACTTACTGATCACTTTATAGACTGAATTCTTAATTATAGTCTTAATTATAGACTCTTTATAGTCGGAAGTGAAGTATATAGCACTAATCACTTTATAGTCTGAAAAAATAAAGCTAAAAAAACATATATATTCCTAGGTCTAGCATAGCAGACATATGTACGATATTAGGCCTTAAATAGCGTGTATTAGGCCTAGGAAGGTTCAGTTAGTTAAGGTTGTCTTTGCAACAATAAGAGGATGGGCTGCAGTTTCATGAGCCGCTACCATTTTCTAGTACGACAATTGTTGGTCTCGGGAAGAGTATTCGTCAAAAGGCGCCGTTCTATTAGGAGGACGGGTTGAACATCTACATGCCGAGTTTTGGCGGCATAACACAACAATTTAGAAAATAATATATAATTATAAACTGCCTCCCAGTCCTTCGGAGCTCATCAACTGTTTAATATGTGTAAAATCGCCAAAGATTGAGATAACATGTTCGTAAGTACTTGCGTAACTGACTGATGAATCTCGGTCCAGACACAAAATATAATTTTTATGCTTGGAATGTTTACATGCAAGAAGAGTTGCTATAGACCTCAACAAACACGACAGATCAGCCTCCAGGGCTGAGTGGATCCCATACTTATCCTGTAGACCCCATGTATACCTATCCTGTGAGCGTTAGTGCCTCCAATACATGTCCTGTTCATGAGTGGTAGTGAACCCATACCCATCGTGTGCAGCAGTGATCACATACTCATGCTATTATGTATGTCATACGCAGCTGGCTGTGCCCAGTAACCATGATGTGCGTATCCCATGCGCAAGATCAGTACGTACTGGTGCGTTACTGCGCAGAAACACTGATACTTTTATTTATGAAGAAAATATTACCAATTACAATATTATAAAAGATGTATAAAATCTATCATCCAAATAATATGAGCAGCAGAGTGGCGCAGTGGAAGCGTGCTGGGCCCATAACCCAGAGGTCCGTAGATCGTAACTACGCTCTGCTACGAAGTTGATTTAATGTATTAATAACGTTTTTTCATTACAAATATAGGTACATAGCAGTGTCTTGCTACCTCCTTCATTATAAGTAATTACAAATTACAGGTTGAGCTAGCTATATGTTAACAAATAAAGGCACAATAACGAACGTGGGAGATTTGTACCTGAATTTACCTGTCTCTAGTGTCCTCGACGGATAGTAGAAGCCATCGGCTTGTCAAAGATCCCCCCCTCCTCCAAGGTTCATGAGGACTGTTTCTATTTAGATTTTGAACTGAGGTAATATCTTGGTATTTAACGACTTCGCGCTGGTTAGACAATTACATGGGATAACCCTATAGTTTATAGTTTAGTTCATTTAATATGCACCCCATTCCCGTCCTCTGGGCGGTAGTGGGAAGAGTTACAGAGGCACATAATGGGCTCAGGGACTGAACACCACAATTCATTTACCTGAGCAAGTTAATCTTGCTGAGAGTTACAAAATTCAATGCACATCATCACATCAACAATGGGCTCGAGACCGCCCACAAGTACAGTTTCTAAATTAAGCAACTGACATGTGGAGAGCCCTACAGCGAGAAACATTTGTACGCTAACCAACTGTGATACGGAGGCTACGCTCTCTAAAACCTTACAAATATTTCCTCCTGCTTCTTACCGCTCGCTCCCGCCATCGGAGGCCCTAAAACTACTTCCTCCTGCTTCCTCCCGCTCTCTGAAGCTCTAGTAACACTTCCTACCACTCTCTGAACCCATAAAAATAATTCCTCCTGCTCGCTCCCGCTCTCTGAAACCCTATTAATACTTCCTTCTGCTACCTCCCACTTCCTCTCGCTCTCTGAAGCCTTAAAAATATTCCCTCCTGCTCTCTGAAGCCCTAATAACACCACCTCCTGTTTCCTCATGAAGCACATACCTTACAAATACTTTCTACTGCTTCCTACCACTGGCTCCTGCTCTCTGAAGCCCTAAAATCATTTCCTCCTGCTTCCTCCCGTTCGATCCCGCTCTCTGAAGCCTCACAAATTATTTTTCCTGCTTCCTGCCACTCGCTCTCGCTCTCTGAAGCCCTGACAACAATTCTTTCCGCTCTCCGAATCCCTAAAAAACTTTCTCCTATTTCATCCCGCTCTCTGAAGCCTTAAAAACACTTCCTCCTGCTTCCTCCCGTTTTCTGAAGCCCTAAAATCACTTTCTCCTGCTTTTTCCCGCTCGCTCCTGTTCTCTGAAGCCTTAAAAACACCTACTCTTGCCTGCTCCCGCACTCTGAAGCCTTAAAAATACTTCCTACTGCTTCCTCCCACTCTCTGAAGCCCTAATATCACTTCCTTCTGCTTCCTATAACAAATGTTCCAGAGATGTGTAAATATTTCATTCAAAATTATCTGCTACCAGAATTTTTTGCCAAATATCCCAAGTTTGCTAATTATAGGTAGTACCAAAGTGATTGTAAGCTATCCACCGCTGCCCACTGGATGGGGGGCGGTGTGCACGACAAACATCAATTGTGACACTAGCTCTCCACATATGTCAGTTGCTTAATTTAGAAACCGTACTTGTAGTCAATCGCGAACCCATTGTTGGTGTTACGACGTATATTGAATTTTATAACTCGCTCATCAAGACTGTAACTTGCTTAGCTAAATGAATTGTGTGGTTCAGTCCCTGAGCCCATTATGTGCCTCTGTAACCCCTTCCACTACCGCCCACAAGATGGGTATGGGGTGCATAATAAGTGAACTAAACTAAACTAAACCTCTCATGTTATCGTGACGTCACACACCCCGTACACACATAAAACAGGATTTTCTCTCTATTTTCGTTATTAAACCTTGTTTAATTTATATAATTACTCAAGCAATGTGTTTTGATCATATTATATCGCTGAAGAAAAACTATGTGCATCTTCGGTATCAATTAACCGGATTTGGTCCATATAATAACAGGTCACTATACTTCAGGTTTCCGTAGTGTAGTGGTTATCACGTGCGCCTCACACGCGCAAGGTCCCCGGTTCGATCCCGGGCGGAAACATTTGTCTTTTAAATGTTTGTTTTCATAATCCATTGAAATAAACTCCAAGTGTCCAACCACTTGGGTCGGACGGTAGGGCGACGGTCTCGCTTCTTGCAGGTCGGCGTTCAATCCCCGACCGTCCAAGTGGTTGGGTGCCATTCCTTCCCCCCGTCCCATCCCAAATCCTTATCCTGACCCCTTCCCAGTGGTATATAGTTGTAATGGCTTGGCGCTTTCCCCCTGATAGTTCCCTTCCCTTCCCTTCCCTTCAAAGACCTAAAATTAATAACAAAGTGTATTGACAATATTTATTAAATCATAAAACTTATGCTATTTTGTAATATGTTAATACTACATTATAGTAATTATTATATTGAGGGTCATATAAGTATGTATTGTGGAGCAGAGTGGCGCAGTGGAAGCGTGCTGGGCCCATAACCCAGAGGTCCGTAGATCGAAACTACGCTCTGCTACAGTCTAATTTTTCCTACCATAACACCCCAAATGGCCGGGGAGGATTTACTGGGCGCAAATCCTTAACTGTAGCCTCTGTTTAACTCAGCAGTAAAATGCGTACTTGGTTGTAACAACGATTCTTCGCGGCGGGGATCGTATTCCAGGGACCTGCCCGAAACGCTACGCGTACTAGTGGCTGTACAAGAATGTAACAACTCTTGTATATATCTCAAAAAACAAAATGAAATGTTTATATCTTTAATAAATGCAATCCATTCTCCGTACATTTTGTAACTATGTAGAGCACCGAACATATAAATTAAATATTGACGTAATGGACAATTACATAGTAGAATTTGGTACTACCTGTATTCACCTTATAGTTCGGAAAAAGTATAGCTAAAATCAAACAGATATATTCCAAGGCCTAGTATAACATATATGTACTATATTTGGCCTCAGCATGTATTAGACCTTGGATGGTAAGTTACGTTAGGTTTTATGAGAAACAAATACAAAGGTTCGGGCCAACCTTGCCCGAAACGCTTTGCGTAATAGTGGCTTTAGACATTGTATGTACAAGCTCTATCTATAAATCCAACAACATGTTTGTATCTCAACTTGTATGTATGTACTTTACCTGAATAAACATTTGATTTGATTTGACGGAACCTTTGCCGGTTTATCCAAATTCAATAATACCAAATTCTACTATCCAATTGTCCATTACATCAATATATGCACGATGGAGGATGGATGTGCTGCTTATAAGCACTGCTATTAATATATCATAAGATCCTACATAGATTACACACAGAAATCACAATAGCGTGATGCATCAAATGAACAAATCCACAAGGTCCGTGACGAGGGTTCAAACCTACGTCCGAGAGGATCCCAGACGCGTCCTTAATCGACTGAGCTACGACATGGTAAAAGAATTGCAACCACAAGTTCTACTGATCATACTTGGATCCTGCAGCCTCTCTGAGACACAAACCAGGGTTTTACACAATTCCCCCCATGCACCCGAGCTCTGTCAATAAGCCGCTCTACCTCTTCGCCCTTACTTCGTTTTTTAAAGAGGTAGAACGGCTTATTGACAGAGCTCTGGTGTATGGGGGGAATTGTGTAAAATCCTGGTTTGTGTCTCGGAGAGGCTGCAGGATCCAAGTAAGGTCAGTAGAACTTGTGGTTGCAAATCTTGTACCATGTCGTAGCTCAGTCGATTAAGGCAGCATCTGGGATCCTCTCGGACGTAGGTTCGAACCCTCGTCACGGACCTTGTGGATTTCTCCTACATAGATGTTATTACTGCACGGTTGTCTTAGGTTTGCTATTAATATAAATGCCGATATTTCTTAAAGTATTACAATTCGGCCGACACTAACTAGGCTATGACTCTCCCCTACCCAACATGACTCATCTGGGAAAGCTGGGCGAGGCTAGTCCCACCAAGTGTCTGGTCACCAACCTCGGATAAACATTCTATTTTATAGATATAGGTTATATAAATATATAGGGGTTACCATCTTTGGTTGCGTTTGTAGGGACCCTCGACCTCGAAGAAGACGACATGCAGCATCCGGGGAAGCCTTGTGGGGCACCCGCGCACACTTACATATTGTCTTCTCATACCACCAACTATATTTTTTTATTTTGTCATTATATTTTATTTAAAATTTCATTACACAAAAAGGGTTACAACATTGGTTACATTCAAAGTAAAAGACTTCTTATTACAGGTTGTAGAGTTCCTCCAATATATAGTTTTTGTGTTAACTAATACTATTACATATATATTATTACCTATATCTTCTAGTCGTAGTAGTAGCAGACATTCATCAGTCTCAGGAGACTATGGAGTTGTGCTCTGGTTGTCGGTCTGGAGTGGCCTCTCCAGGGCACAAAGCCAGGGTAGGTTGATACGGGGGAGAAGCTGTCAACCATGCAGCAGGTCCCCCCTCTCCACGGCGCCGAAAGTCTCCAATGGAAAGGCAAACACCAATACGATTGGTTCCAGCGCCGTCGCAGGAACTGTGAGCTCCAGAGGTGACCTGGAAGCTGGTGAAGGGACTCATAACCCGGAGACCGCCGTGGTCGGGGCCGGAGAAGAACCACCCCAGCAAGTGCAAGAACGACCCCAGCCTCCTGAAGCAGAGCCTGGGGCTGCTAGAGCCCAAGGAGGAGGACTTCAGAGTCCCGCACCTACGGGTTCCAGGCGTAGTTCAATAACTAACTGATAAACATAACTTTAATACTGATTCATTAACTAAGTTCAATAACTAACTGATAAACCTTAAAGAACTGGTGAGAACAACTGTGTACACTTCAGTTTGCTGACATTTATTAGAGCTGTGCTGCTTATAAAATACGTTTGTGTTCGATCCCCGATGGTCCCAGTGCTTGGGCACCGTTACTCCACTCCGTCCTCTCGCTTCTTGCAAGGTCCACGTTCGATCCCCGATGATCCAAGTGTTAGCTTTCCATTCCTTCACTTCGTCCTTATAAATCCCAGATGATCTTAATATCCCTTCCAAGTGCTGTATAATCATACTGGCCTAGTACTTTCACCTCATAATTACCTTACCTTAAATCGCTTCCTCAGATACTTTTCCTTCCTGATTTTGTCTTCTCACGCCTCAGTTGTCAGTTGATGATGTATGATGAAGAGGATGAATGTATGACTGGTGAGTTCTTCATTAAGCAGGAAGAGTCGTGGTCAGACTGGGAGGTCGGACCCGGTGTTCACGCGGTCACCAGTTGGACCCGGTGTTCACGCGGTCACCAGTTGGACCCGGTGTTCACGCGGTCACCAGTTGGACCCGGTGTTCACGCGGTCACCAGTTGGACCCGGTGTTCACGCGGTCACCAGTTAGACCCGGTGTTGACGCGGTCACCAGTTGGACCCGGTGTTCACGCGGTCACCAGTTGGACCCGGTGTTGACGCGGTCACCAGTTGGACCCGGTGTTGACGCGGTCACCAGTTGGACCCGGTGTTCACGCGGTCACCAGTTGGACCCGGTGTTCACGCGGTCACCAGTTGGACCCGGTGTTCACGCGGTCACCAGTTGGACCCGGTGTTCACGCGGTCACCAGTTGGACCCGGTGTTCACGCGGTCACCAGTTGGACCCGGTGTTCACGCGGTCACCAGTTGGACCCGGTGTTCACGCGGTCACCAGTTGGACCCGGTGTTCACGCTGTCACCAGTTGGACCCGGTGTTCACGCGGTCACCAGTTGGACCCGGTGTTCACGCTGTCCGACCCCGTGAACACCGGGGTGTTCAGGATGTTAACACCGGGGTGTTCAGGGTGTTAACACCGGGGTATTCTGGATGTTAACACCGGGGTATTCTGGATGTTAACACCGGGGTATTCTGGATGTTAACACCGGGGTGTTCTGGATGTTAACACCGGGGTATTCTGGATGTTAACACCGGGGTGTTCAGGGTGTTAACACCGGGGTGTTCAGGGTGTTAACACCGGGGTGTTCAGGGTATTAACACCGGGGTGTTCAGGGTGTTAACACCGGGGTGTTCAGGGTGTTAACACCGGGGTGTTCAGGGTGTTAACACCGGGGTGTTCAGGGTGTTAACACCGGGGTGTTCAGGGTGTTAACATCGGGGTGTTCAGGGTGTTAACACCGGGGTATTCAGGGTGTTAACACCGGGGTGTTCAGGGTGTTAACACCGGGGTATTCAGGGTGTTAACACCGGGGTGTTCAGGGTGTTAACACCGGGGTGTTCAGGGTGTTAACACCGGGGTGTTCAGGGTGTTAACACCGGGGTGTTCAGGGTGTTAACACCGGGGTGTTCTGGATGTTAACACCGGGGTATTCTGGATGTTAACACCGGGGTATTCTGGATGTTAACACCGGGGTGTTCTGGATGTTAACACCGGGGTATTCTGGATGTTAACACCGGGGTGTTCAGGGTGTTAACACCGGGGGTGTTCTGGATGTTAACACCGGGGTGTTCAGGGTGTTAACACCGGGGTGTTCAGGGTATTAACACCGGGGTGTTCAGGGTGTTAACACCGGGGTGTTCAGGGTGTTAACACCGGGGTGTTCAGGGTATTAACACCGGGGTGTTCAGGGTGTTAACACCGGGGTGTTCAGGGTGTTAACACTGGGGTGTTCAGGGTGTTAACACCGGGGAGTCAGGGTGTTAACACCGGGGAGTCAGGGTGTTAACACCGGGGGTGTTCAGGGTGTTAACACTGGGGTGTTCAGGGTGTTAACACTGGGGTGTTCAGGGTGTTAACACCGGGGGTGTTCAGGGTGTTAACACTGGGGTGTTCAGGGTGTTAACACCGGGGTGTTCAGGGTGTTAACACCGGGGTGTTCAAGATGTTAACACCGGGGTGTTCAGGGTGTTAACACCAGGGTGTTCGGGGTGTTAACACCGGGGTTTTCAGGGTGTTAACACCGGGGTGTTCAGGGTGTTAACACCAGGGTGTTCAGGGTGTTAACACCAGGGTGTTCGGGGTGTTAACACCGGGGTGTTCGGGGTGTTAACACCGGGGTGTTCAGGGTGTTAACACCGGGGTGTTCAGGGTGTTAACACCGGGGTGTTCAGGGTGTTAACACCGGGGAGTTCAGGGTGTTAACACTGGGGTGTTCAGGGTGTTAACACCGGGGTGTTCAGGGTGTTAACACCGGGGTGTTCAGGGTGTTAACACCGGGTTGTTCAGGGTGTTAACACCGGGGTGTTCAGGGTGTTAACACCGGGGTGTTAACTCCGGGGTGTTCAGGGTGTTAACACCGGGGTGTTCAGGGTGTTAACACCGGGGTGTTCAGGGTGTTAACACCGGGGTGTTCATGGTGTTAACACCGGGGTTTTCAGGGTGTTAACACCAGGGTGTTCAGGGTGTTCGGGGTGTTAACACCGGGGTTTTCAATGTGTTAACACCGGGGTGTTAACTCCGGGGTGTTCAGGGTGTTAACACCGGGGTGTTCAGGGTGTTAACACCGGGGTGTTCGGGGTGTTAACACCGGGGGTGTTCAGGGTGTTAACACCGGGGTGTTCAGGGTGTTAACACCGGGGTGTTCAGGGTGTTAACACCAGGGTGTTCGGGGTGTTCAGGGTGTTAACACCGGGGTGTTCAGGGTGTTAACACCGGGGTGTTCAGGGTGTTAACACCGGGGTGTTCAGGGTGTTAACACCGGGGTGTTCAGGGTGTTAACACCGGGGTGTTCAGGGTGTTAACACCGGGGTGTTCAGGGTGTTAACACCGGGGTGTTCAGGGTGTTAACACCGGGGTGTTCAGGGTGTTAACACCGGGGTGTTCAGGGTGTTAACACCGGGGTGTTCAGGGTGTTAACACCGGGGTGTTCAGGGTGTTAACACCGGGGTGTTAACTCCGGGGTGTTCAGGGTGTTAACACCGGGGTGTTCAGGGTGTTAACTGCCGAGAGTTCGAACTCTCGGTTTAGTCTGTGTTTCAATACTTCATTCCTGTGTTGTAACACTCACAACACTTCATTCGTGTGATATAACACTCACAACACTTCATTCCTGTGATGTAACACTCATAACACGGTATTCCTTTACGTTGCAACACTCACATATTCACTCGTGTTATGTCTGTGTATTTTTTCTTCTCTATATTTGGACTGTCATTTACAGCAAGGTTGTCATTCAGGATTCCTTCCTCTCTAGCATCAGTAAAGAAATATAACGAAAAATATGTTAAATGCCGTAACATATTGAAAGGAATTGACCATAATTACCTTAACTATAACTTTAATAACAATCCCCGTGGCGCAGTGGTTGTTTTTGCACTCACAAAATTGATAAATTTTGCTCAACACTCACAACATGTTCTGTTTTGCAACACTCGCAACACCTCCTTCTTGTGTTCCAACACTTATAACTTCTTATTTCAGTGTTGCAAGACTCTCAACACCTTATTCCTGTGTTGCAACACCCAAAACATGCCGTTCCTGAGCGTTGCAACACTAACAACATGTCTGTGTGCGTTAGTTTTAAATCTGTGTATTTTGGATATGAATATGACAAGTTTTAACTTCAGTCCTGTTTTTCATTCACGATTCTTTAATTTCTTGAGTCAATAAAGTTATGTAATCAAAAACATTTTAACTGTCGTAAGATATTGACAACAACAGGATAATTACCTGAACTATTACTATAATATTACCATAATTACCTGAACTATTACTATAATATTACCATAATTACCTGAACTATTACTATAATATTACCATAATTACCTGAACTATTACTATAATATTACCATAATTACCTGAACTATTACTATAATATTACCATAATTACCTGAACTATTGCTATAATATTACCATAATTACCTGAACTATTGCTATAATATTACCATAATTACCTGAACTATTACTATAATATTACCATAATTACCTGAACTATTACTACAATATTACCATAATTACCTGAACTATTACTATAATATTACCATAATTACCTGAACTATTACTATAATATTACCATAATTACCTGAACTATTACTATAATATTACCATAATTACCTGAACTATTACTATAATATTACCATAATTACCTGAACTATTGCTATAATATTACCATAATTACCTGAACTATTACTACAATATTACCATAATTACCTGAACTATTACTATAATATTACCATAATTACTTGTATGTCCATAAACAACCAATGAAAACAAATTACTTGTTGATTAAATAAATACTAAGTAGAATATCTCCCAGATAAACCTTAATAACTTCGTACAGTTCACTTTGTTTAATTTTATTGAAATTTATGATGTCTATAAAGTATGTTTTCTGTTCGATTCCCGATGGTCCAAGAGGTTGAGCGCCGTTCCTTCACTCCGTCCTCACATCCCAGCCCATCCTAATGTCCCTTCCAAGTGTTATATATTCATACTGGCCTGGCGCTTTCACCTCATCATTTCCTTACCTTACCTTACATCCTCTTCTCATAAAGATTAATTTTCCTTCCCGACTTTCTCCTTCACACGCCTCAATTGTCATTTGATGATATATGATGAAGTGGATGAATGTATGACTGTTGAGTTCTTCATTAAGCAGGAAGAGTCATGGCCAGACTGGGAGGTCGGACCCGGTGTTCCCGCGGTCACCAGTTGGACCCGGTGTTCACGCGGTCACCAGTTCGACCACTTGACCGGAACTTCCTTTTTAATATATTACCCAAATAACACTCTAGTTGGAATTATTGAGTCCTATTTTTTCATCTATTTAATCCCTTTAATATTTATTCACTTTTTATGGATCTATTCCAGCACCTATTACATATCTCCGTGGTGTAGTGGTAAGACACTCGCCTGGCGTTCCGCGAGCGCTATGTCATGGGTTCGTATCCTGGCCGGGGAGGATTTACTGGGCGCAATTCCTTAACTGTAGCCTCTGTTTAACGCAACAGTAAAATGTGTACTTGGTTGTAACAACGATTCTTCGCGGCGGGGATCGTATTACAGGGACCTGCCCGAAACCCTATGCATACTAGTGGCTCTACAAGAATGTAACAACTCTTGTATATATCTAAAAAAAAAATATATATTTATCTCATTTAAATTAGTATTTTAATCACCATGTATTTATTAATCCATTCACATTTTTAGATAGTTAATCACTTGTATTTATACACTTAACTATCTTTAATAACTATTCATTTGCATATAATTTATATATTCTTTCCCGTTATATTAATTATTTTCTATTTATCTATTTATAACAGTATTTTTCCATCACCTTTTATCTATCTTTTCAATCTCTTATCATTTGTAATTTACATATTAGCAATCAACAATTTATATGGTGCAAATTTAAATTTTTAAATTTTGCCCCAAGGGGCGAGTTTATTGGGCAGCGTCACTCATCTTGTGAGTGGACACACCGCCATAGCAGAATGTACAACACTCCCCAATAGGAAGAAAACCCGTTGGGTTGTTCATCCTGTCACTTGTACCCAGACACAGCTGGGACTTGCTTAACTGTCTCAAGTGAACAGCTCCTCAAACAAGAAGATTAACATTTATCAACCCTTAAAAGCTTACGTTATCTTACGGGTGCAAAATGGGGAAATCTTTTAAGAACAGTATCAATATTTGACAAATAGTGTTTTCCTAACTCAAACAATGTGTGGTTTATTATTCTACACATATTCCTAATGTCTCTCAGGTGTTCACATTCACGTAGATAGTGGTCAAGGCGGTGTCCATCACTCTCACCACAGATTCTGCAACTTCGCTGATCAACTGTTGTTTCCATTCCAAATCTCCATGGATATTTGTATCCAAGACGGATTCTCGCTATTACTGATTCTCTCCCTCGTCGTCCTCCTCTTCGGCCATAATGATTGGGATTGCCAGCTGCAACCATGTTGTACCATCGTACAGATTCACTGGTTTGTGCTTCTATCCTCCTTTCCTCAGTTACCTTGTCACGGTGATGTTGCCTGATAATATCTCTAATTTGTAGTTGAGTCTTGGGTATGAAGTATTCAATATGGTCTCCTTCAGCAGCCAGCACATCTGCTCGTTCATTCCCATATATTCCAACATGGGAGGGGATCCACAGAAACTTGATGACTCTTCCCTGATTGGTAAGTACTCTCACAGCTCTCTTAATTTCAGCGACTATTGCAAGATTTTCTGCCTGATTTTTACTTAGGCTTTGCAGTGCTGCTTTTGAATCGGTGCAAATCACTGCACCATTAGTGTTCCGTTCAAGAAACCTTAACGCCATAACAATGGCAGTTAGCTCTGCTTGCGTTGAAGAGGCATAGTTCTCAATACGTGCTTTTTCTTCATTTCTGCGTTGGAAAGTATTATCCTTGATTACCGTGTATGCTGCACCAGCCCTGCCATTGACAGGATTAGATGACCCGTCAGTGTAGATTTGATCTAGTTCATCTCCTGCTTCTTTATAAATTTCCTCGAGATACTTGTGCCTCATTTCTTGTGGTATCATGTTGGATTTTTTCATTGTCATTTCATTGATGATGATCTTGCATGAGTCATCCTCCCAGGGAGGTAACCTCTCTACAGGCAGGAGCTCACGGGCTTGCTCAAGCAGGTGAAGCTTGTTACGGTATATCGTATTCGTGTTATTTCATCGCATAAAGGCACGATTATTTAAGTCATACGTTCATTATTACAGGAAGAACGAGGTTAACAACCATGGAGGTCGTTAACTGTCAGCACGGTGTGGCTCGTCCGGTGGCGGGAATGTCTGTTAGCCAATCAGAACCACCGGGCGAGGTAACGTGTGCTGGCCGGAGCATGTGGAGAGACAGACATCTACTCCCCTCCATTGAGTCAACAGGCTGTCGTCGCGTTTGGATGTGTGACCAACGGACCCAACTGTTAGTGTGCTCCACCCTCATGAAGGAAGAGGACCTCGAGGCATGGTCGACGCTCTTGAAAGTTATGGAAGATAACAGCAGTGAGATTTAGAGGTCGGCATGGAGGTAACGATTTTCCTGATAGCGGTACAAATTGCAGGAAAGTAGATGATTTATAAGTGGGAAGATCAATCGGACAAGAGACGACCGTAGCATGGTCGTAGTATCTTTCTCTCTATATATATATTTAACTGTACTTGTGTACAATGCACATATATATATATATATATATATACATGTAAAATATTGTATATAAGGTGATTAGAGATATATCACAATATATCCATGATGAAGTTTTATACCATCTTATTTTCTTGTCCTTTGTCAGACCTCGGCACAAAGTGTGTCGCACCTGACAACAGGTCCGGCTGAGGCTGACACCTGTTCAGATTCATGTACCCCGTTGTAGTACAATGAAGCATTAGGATAAACATTCAGAATAAACCTAAATTAAATGTGTTGGGTTGTCAACAGTTCGATCCCAACAAGCTCTTCAAGGTAGCAGACTGCTCTGTGATGCCATTTTTTGCTTCTCCTGTTTTCCCCTGAAAGTAGCACAGAGCTCAGTTTTTTCTTGGCAATATCATTGTAATGGGGATCTCTGGCTATCCTAATTGCAAGCTTAGCATTCAGCTCCTGAATTTAGCTTTTAACACAGGGAAGGGACTACTCCTCTCGTAGATTAGACGTTTTGGCAGTCCTTGGAACTCCAAGACTGATTATCATGGCTTCATTTTGAATGCTTTCAAGCCTTTTCATATCACTTTGGGAGTAGGTGCACAGAACTGGTGCGGCATAGTCTATGACAGAGCGCACATAGGCTGTGTACATCATTTTAACCATGGCAATAGAGGCTCCATGTCCATTCCAGGTCATAGCTTTCAGTGCCCTGAGTCGACTTTTGCATGTTCCTATGAGTTAATTGAGCTCCTCTTTCTTTCCCTTGTTAGAGCCGATAATGACGCCAAGGTACCGATAGTGGTCAACCCATTCAAGTGTTACATCATTAATTTGCAGTTCTTCATTTGCTCTCCGCTTGTGATGGGAGTATGCCTTCGTCTTGTTTGTGGAGAGAGTGAAACCGAGCTCAATACATTTCCTTCCAAGGAGTTCAATGGACTGTTCAATTTTTCCCAAGGTGGGAGCTTGTATTAGGACATCATCTGCATATCCCACTTGTTGTGTTCCTTCCGGAAAATCAATATTTGCAATGGCGTTCATAAGTACATTGAATAGTGTAGGGCTTAAGACTCCGCCTTGGGGGGTCCCGAGTTCCATATTCATTGTTCTGGAGACTGCTCCATTGAAGCAACCCTTGGCTTTCCTTCCTGTGAGGTAGTCTTCAACCCATTTCATGAGTCTCCCCTTGACACCCATGCATGCAAGCTCGTCCAGGATCGCAATCTCCTGTGCTTTGTCGAAGGCTCCTTTGATGTCAACAAATACAGAGTACCTAGCCGTGTCATTAGACAAGTAATCAAATCAAATCAAATCAAATGTTTATTTAGGTAAGGTACATACATACAAAAGATTTTACAAAGAGTGATGGATTTATAGTTAGGGCTAGTACATACAATGCTTAAAGCCACTATTACGCAAAGCGTTTCGGCCATGTAATTAACTATACAATTTGTAATTATGTATACAATACAAGTAATTAACTATACAATTTGCTGTGCTCCGTCCTTTAACAAATCCATTGACCCCCTCCCCTAACCTGCCTATTTTGTGCAACAGTCGGTTTAGGATGATCCTTTCAAGCATCTTGCAAGTGCATGACTCGAGACTGATAGGTCTGTAATTACCAGGGAAGAATACAACGTTTAACGCTTGATGGGAAAACGAGTCGAGTGTTGCATCACATTGCTAACGTCTTATGAGTGTTGAAACACAGCAATAACATGTTGTGAGTGATGCAACGATGCAACACAGGAATAACGTGTTGTGAGTGTTACAACACATAAATGACATTTAGTGACTACTGCAACACAGAAATGATGTTCTGTCAGTGTTGCACACATAAATTATAGATTGGGAGTGTTGTGTTACATCATTGCAACACAAGATTAGCGTGTTGTGAGAGTTACACCGCACAAATAACCCGTTGTGCGTGTTGCAACACAGGAGTGGTAAGTTGTGAGTTTTGCACCATGGAACAAAAGTGTTGTGAATAATGCAACGCAGAAATAAAGTATTATGAACGCTGCAACACAGTAATAATGTGTTGTAAGTGTTGCAGCGGACAGGAATAACGTGTTTTGAATGTTACGTGCAACGGACAGGAATGTTGCGTACAATAACGTGTTGCGACACAGAAATAATGGGGTTTGAATGATGCAACACAGGGATATTATGTGGCGAGTGTTGCACCATTGCAACGCAGAAATAACGTGATGCTACTCTCACAGTATATTATTTTTTGTTGCAACGCTCACAACACGCTATTCCGTTGCTGTTGTGACGCTCACAACATGTGTGAATGTCTCGATATATGTTGTTTGTGTGCAAGTAGATTTTTGTTCATAGCTCCGTTCTCATTATAGATTCCTTTTCTCAAGCATCAATAGAGAAATATAATCAATAATATAATGACTCCTGTGAGATTGTTAGAAATATACCAATATTTCCTCTGTACACAAAAGGAATATACAAGTCTTTACCATAAATATTACCTTAATGCCTCAACTATTGACAGAATATTACCATAATTACCGTAGCTATTATTATAAATTGTTTGAAGTCTTCAATATAGAAAAATAACTTGAGGCACGTTATTGTTAAAAGTTTAGGGCAAGAATTGGAATCTTATGAGTTTGAACACACTATGACGTCAAGTTCCATCGATCTGTTGCTTCTTTCTTTTTGCACCTGCGGCGAACTAGAAGTAAAATAAAAATTAAACGCCAAATACACTGTATTTTATTTTTTCTAATCATACAGATAAAATTCCTGGCCTCTTACTCCGTAATGTTGTAATTTAAGAAAGTTAATGAGTTAACAGTGTAAAAAAGTCTTAATGTAGGTCAACAAATAAATGAACAAGGGTACTCATTTCTAACAAGAGTTGCATATATAAAGTTAATCATACTAATTGGTGCATGATTGGTCCTTTTTTGGGCCTGAAACAATTATGGCAAAAACTAAGTATATTTTGTTTTGCTAAATAGGATTAAGGCTGCTTGTAGATTAACTCTTTAAATTACTTTAGACAAAATCTGCAGAGTTGATATTGGTCTATAATTGTTGACTTCAGTGAGACTGACACTTTAATGGACTAAGGTTACTCCTGCTTTTTTTCCCCTTAGAATATCAGGAAAGGTTTGGAGTTCAAATGATTTGTTGTAGAGCAATGAAATGGCTGGAGCTAAAAATCTAGAAGTTTCTTTGAAAATCAGGGTTGGTATGTGAACATATGGTATCTGTGCATGGGGTTCATTCATCCACTGCAAATTACCTGATGCTCATCACCACCCAATAAAAATCTGTTATCAGAACAATAAAACTGTCTTCAAACAACACACAGCCTCTGTTTAAATCCCTGAACATGCTAAATATACACTCGCTCTACACATTCTCTTGTGCTATTTACATGTACAAAACCTTGTTCCTAAATGCTACTCCTGATCTGAAACTCTCCATTGATAGATGTAATAGAACCCACGAGCACCACAACATAAATAAATATCTCTTTGATATAAATTGACAGTCATGCTAATATAATTGCCAGTAAGGTTTATGTAATTCACAATCATCCTAATATATTTGCCAGTTTGGATAATATAATTGACAGAGGATTATATGAATCAGGATAATATTATTGCTAATTAAGCTCATATAACTTTGAATCAGGCTTTTTCACCCACAGGGTTATTGATCGATGGAACTGACTACCCGCCAACGCCATAACCGGTCCATAGAATTACCCCAATCAACCCAAATCAGACCAAAACTACCCAAATCGTCCTAGCATTACGTAAGTAATGAAGAAATATGGCATATTTACTTACTATAATGTTGGTGCTACACATAGAACATGATCAAACCTATTCTTACTCTGAAATAATCTAATTTCATAACGAAATTATACGTAAATATGTGAGAGGTGACGCCATAGGAAGTCGACGGTCCAAGCGACAATTGTGTGGAGCGACTTATCCAAGAAATATGGTCGCCAGGAGAGTGTTTGCTGCCATATCAGCCTCCTGTACACAGTGATCCAGTCCTTTTCATTCATTGAACACCGAACCCTACACGCCCTCTGATATATTGCTTAATTAACAAATATTCACAAATAAAGATTATATTTGTATATGTTATCAGAAAGGCAGATATAAAATAGTTTTTGTGAATCCATCACAGAGATTATACCTTATTAAAGAGGAAATATATTCATACTTTAAACAAGGCTTCATGGCCGACGCTCTCCTTACCGATATGGGAACTATGACCTTCCGAAGTAAGTAATTATCAAAAGAAGGCACCAAACCGGGAAGGCTATGTAGCACCATCAAATACGCAAAATAATCAGAGGGCGCTAAATATCACCAAGGATGCCAATACGAGAACAAAAACGCATAAGGCGAACGATATCAAAAGTATCCGAGTCACCAAGAATTCTATCGAGGGACAGGTGACCGCGAGGGGCGGTCGGAAAGCAAGACACACGCTCGTCCTGGAAGTCAGGACATTCAAGAAGGACATGCACGACCGTAAGAGGGACAATGCAACTAGGACAATAAGGAGCAGGGCGGCGCTCCATCAAGTGACCATGGGTTAAGCGAGTATGGCCAATACGCAACCTCGCTAGAGCTGTTTCCCACCGCCGGTTACGGTGGAAGGAGGACGGCCACGAGGAAACACAACATTTAAGAGTACGTAGCTTGTTACCAGTAACAGACAACCAAGAAGCCTGCCAACGGGTAAGGACTGAGGAATGGATAACCGGGTAAAAGTCGGAATACGGAATGCCTTTACGAGAGATGGGACAAGAGCGGACAGCTTCCTTAGCGGCAGCATCCGCACGCTCATTTAAAGACACGCCAATATGGCTGGGAACCCAACAAAACTCAACCGACTTAAATTTACTGTGAACGAGAAACAGCCAATGCTGGATCTCGACAACTACCGGATGAACTGGATTAAAGCACCCGAGAGCCATGAGGGCACTACGAGAGTCAACAACAACCACAAAGGAAGACTGACAACGAGAAAGCAGGAGACGAAGAGCATAGAGAATAGCATAAAGTTCCGCTGTAAAGATGCTAGTCTCCGGAGGCAAGCGACACATATAAGTGCGATCAGGAAAAACAACAGAGTAGCCAACACCGTCCGCTGACTTAGACCCATCGGTGAAGACAGAAACGGAGCGGGAGTGAGAAGAAAAGTGCTCGAGGAAAAGGCGTTTTAGAACTGTAGGAGGGGTAAAAGCTTTAGTGATACGAGTCAAGGATGTACAAAACCGCGGAAGAGGGACCCTCCACGGGGGCAAAGAAGGAACAACACGAGGAGAAACATCAGAAATACGAACGGAAAGAGAATCCTGCAGGCGAGATAACCGGACAGAAAGAGGGAGGTGGTGAAGAGGAACAGGAACCGCAGGAGGGGTAAAAGTTAAAGCACGACAGAGACGAGAGGAAGGATGTTGCAAGGACCGCGCAAGATAGCGAAGACAGTAGCGATCACGGCGGTCCTGGAGAGACAGGAAGCCAGTGTCAACATACAAGCTAAGGACGGGAGTCGAACGAAAGGCACCAGAACTGAGGCGCAACCCAGTATGGTGCAAAGCATCAAGACGGCGAAGAGTAGAAGGAGAAGCAGACGAGTAAGCAGGGCAACCATAATCGAGCTTAGACAGGACGAGAGAGGAATGTAAAGCAAGGAGAGTGCGCCTATCTGCCCCCCAAGAAGTATGGGACAAGACCCGAAGGAGGGTAAGGGACTTAGAGCACTCAACACGGAGGTAAGAGATATGGGGAGACCAAGACAAACGAGTGTCAAGGAATAACCCCAAAAGCTTCGCGGAATCTTTGTATTCAAGGGGATGACCATAAAGTGACAAAGAGGGACGAAGAACAACCCGTTTCCGCGTAAAAGTCATGGCACAAGTCTTAGAAGTAGAGAACTTGAAGCCATGACCTGTGGCCCAAGACGACACGGCATCAATCGCAAGTTGAAGCCGGCGTTGAAGGAGAGGCGAATCATCACCCTGACAACAAAGGGTAAGATCATCGACATAGAGAGCGGAGAAGACACCAGAAGGAAGAGAGGAAAGAAGACCATTGAGGGCAACCAGAAAAAGAGTAGTGCTCAGAACACTACCCTGGGGCACACCTTCGTATTGCTGAAAAGGGGGAGAGAGAGCGGTACCAAGGCGCACCCGAAAGGAACGACGAGAGAGGAAGCTGCGGAGAAAGAGAGGGAGATGACCACGAAGGCCAAAAGAATGAAGTTGAGATAGGATATGATAACGCCAAGTGGTGTCGTAAGCCTTTTCTAGGTCAAAAAGGACGGCAACAACGGAGGTCTTCGCAGCAAAAGCAGTACGTATATAGACCTCCAAGTTCACCAGGACATCTGTCGTGCTGCGGCACTTGCGGAAACCAAATTGAGAAGGGGAGAGGAGGTGATGGTGTTCCAGGAACCACATCAGACGAACGTTAACCATACGTTCAAAGAGTTTGCAGACACAACTTGTGAGAGCAATAGGGCGAAAGTCCTTAGGGGAAGTACCCAGAGACCCTGGTTTGCGAACAGGGAGGACAACGGCATCGAGCCAGTCCTCAGGGACTGACGACGACTCCCAGATCCGATTATACAGACTCAGTAAATACTGAGACGTGCTCGGAGGGAGATGGCGAAGCATCTCATAATGAATACCATCGGAGCCCGCCGCCGTAGAACCGCAGAGGGCCAGGGCAGAACGAAGTTCAGAGAGAGAGAAGGGATCATTATAGGGAAGCTGAAGATGAGTGCAGAAATCTAAAGGACGAGACTCAAGGACAGGTTTACGAAGAAGGAAAGAATGGGGAAGATGAAGACCAGAGCTAACAGAAGAAAAGTGGGAACCCAGTTCGGAAGCGACCTGCAACGGGTCCGCCACAAGAGTATCATGGAGGTGAAGGACCGGTGAAACATCGGGAACGAACTTACCCGCTATCTTGCGGATACGCTTCCAGATCTGGGCCAGAGGGGTTTCGGACGTAATTGTCGAGACATAAGATGCCCAACATTCACGTTTAGCCGTACGGATGGCCCTACGGGCCACCGCACTCGCTTTCCGAAAGAAAAGAAAAGAATCGGTCGTCTGCCTACGGCGGTGCTTCTTCCAGGCTGCACGCTTACAGCGGACAGCCCGAGCACAGTCCGCATTCCACCAGGGAACGCACTTCCGTGGACCCCGAGAGGAAGAGCGAGGAATAGAGCGGAGGGCAGCGTCGAAGACAGTGTCATGAAAAAGGAGGAGAGCGCGAGAGAGGGGCAGAAGGGAGAGGTCAGAGAGAGTAGCACTGAGGGAAAACAGGGTCCAGTCCGCCTTAGCAAACTGCCACCTAGGGAAAGAGAGGGAAGGGCGAAAAGAGAAAAAGGAAACAAGGATGGGGAAATGATCACTTCCATGGAGGTCATCAAGAACCTGCCATGTGAAATCTAAGTAAAGAGAAGAAGAGCAGAGAGAAAGATCAAGACAAGAAAGGGTGCGAGTTCGAGAGTCCAAATGAGTGGGCTCACCAGAATTCAGAAGAGACAGGGAAGAAGAGAGGAGAAACGGCTCAAGGAGGCGACCCCGGGTATTCGTCAGAACGTCACCCCAAAGAGAATGACGACAATTGAAGTCACCCAGCAGGAGCACAGGCTCCGGCAAGGAGTCTAGGAGGTGTTTCAAATCAGGAAGAGAGAGCGGGACACTCGGGGGGAGATAAATGGAACAAACTGTGTACCATTTCCCCACAAAGACACGAGCAGCAGAACAATGGAGAGGCGAAGGAAAAAGTAAAGGAACAAAGGGAACATCAGCCCGAATCAAGAGAGCAGAAGAATTAGAAGCCCCAGCAATGGCTGGGGGGGGGGAGAGAAAGGAATAGCCACGAAAACGACCAGGACGAGCACCAAGCATCGGCTCCTGGAGACAGACACAAAGGGGCGAAAACCGCGAAACCAGAAGTTGGAGTTCGAGGAAATTGGCGTAATAACCTCGAACGTTCCATTGAAGAATGGACAACGACGAGAAGAGAAAGGACAAAAACAGAGAACAAGGAAGAAACAAAGGCGAAAGACCAACAGAGCACGTTAAAGAATATCAGGGTCGGGATCAGGGTCAGCAAAGTCAGGGTTAGGGGGCATGGGTAAACTGAGCAAAGACGGAGGGAAGGAAACGGGAGAACAGATCAGAGGTGGGCGGGCAGGGTCCGGAGGAGGAGGAGGAGGAGGAGGAGGAGACAACGGAGAGGAGCAGTCAAGGACAGCAGCAGGAAGAGGGGGAGTAGAAAGAGAGGAGCGCACCCCAGCAAGAGCAGCAACCGAAAGGGAAGCAGGGGCCAAAGAAACCTCCATAGCAGGAACAGGGGGCGCAAGCACTGAAACGGGAGTGGAAGGAGCAACAGAGCCAGAAGGAGGAGCTGAGGAAGAAAGCGAAGCCTTCTTACCCGCCGGGGAAGAGGAAGGAGAGGAGCCAGGCTTACGCTTCTGACTTAAAGAGACCGGTGTCCCAGCAACTACGTACCGGGCAACGGATTCCAGTGTCTCAACAGGAGAAGCCGAACGAGAGCACACACGACGGCCGTTAGGAGAGCGATGGACATCCGCCCGCACCGACAGGCGGCGGGGAGAGCCGATAGATGGAGGAAGAGGATGGGAAGGAGGATCGGAGGGGGACGAGGAAGGAGACACAGAAGACACGACAGACCGGGTAGAAGGAAGGGGAACCCCAGACAGAGGACCAGGAGGAGGATCCTTCGGGAGAGAACCCAAAGGGACAGAGGAGGGGGCAGTGGGCGCATCAGGGTCCAAGGCCTGGAAACGGTTGTGAGTCTGAGGAAGGCGGGAAGGACGAGGAGAGGAAGAGCGCAACACGCGAGCATAAGAGATATTAGCATAAGGCGGGAGCCGGCGAACCTGGCGCCTCGCCTCAGGAAAAGATAAACGCTCCCGGTGCTTCAAGTTGAGGACGGCTGCCTCAAGCTTGTAATGGACACACGCACGGGAGAAGGTAGGATGGGCCTCACCGCAGTTGAGGCAACGAGCCTGGGGAGAAGCGCACTCCGACTTAGAGTGACCTTCGCCACCACACAAAGGACAGAGAGAGACAGTCCCGGAGCAGCGGAGGGCACCATGCCCAAACCTCCAGCACTTGTTGCAGAGCCGAGGAGAAGGAATGTACTCCTGGACAGAGCACCTGGCACCAGCAAGAATGACAGAGGGTGGAAGGGTCCTACCATCAAAGGTAATCTTCACAACCCGGAGAGGTTGACGGCGACTACCACGAGGGGGACGAGTAAACGTGTCCACCTGGAGAATAGAATGGCCCTGGGCAGCGAGGATATGTCGAATATCGTCGTGGCAGTCGCGTAGGTCCCGAACACCGGTCGCAACATGGGGCGGGAGCAAAATAGTGCCAACACTGGCATTCAACTGGACGTTCGTCGAGACCCGAACGGGGGTCTCGCCAAGGCAGGATAAGGCAGCCAAGCGGGAAGCAGCATCCTGAGAAGGAGCAGCAACGACACGCGTACCGAGACGAGTGGGGTTAAAAGTAATGGAGGCATCCACGGAATCAACGAGATGTCGATGAAGGGAGAAATCGTCAGGAGGCGCAGAATCAAGAGGGAGGAGATCAAAATATTTGGCCCACGAAGCGGGACCAAACAAGGCTTGATAGGTAGCAGAACTGGAAGGAATCGAGCGAGGGCGGCCGTGACGAGAACGGCGGTGAGAACCCCCAGAGAGAGAGGGGTTAAAAGGCGCAGTAGTAACAACTAGAGAAGGAGCCGCGCCAGGGGACGAGGTAGTCACCACTGGGGGCTTGGGGCTCGACCCAACCACAGAGGAGGGAGGGGAGCCAGGGGAAGGAGTCAGAGAGGCCAAAGGAGGAGCAAGGTCGGGGCCCAATGCAGCGGAGGCTACAGAGCCCGGTCTTCCAATACGGACCGACTCGGGGGCTTGGTCGCCCACCCCACGAGCCTGAAAAGGTAAGCCAGAAGCAGCCGAAACAGGGGTTATCATCTTGACGAAATTACGAATTCACTCACGAATGTGCCCCCACACCCACCATGGAGCCACAATTAGAGGCAGGACACCCAACAAGAAGCTATCGCCGATCTTGTCGGGGCCTCCTAGGGGTGCGTCGTGAGTATACGCCCCACAAACGCCACCTTAAGAAACCGACAGTCCGTCGAGATCGGGTTCAGTGACGAAGTGGGGATTGACAATAAAAGGTTCCCCTCGCTCTCGACGTCGGGTACTGCAGTTCTACGGGTGCAAGAGTATGCCTCCTCAAGCACCCGGGCGTCAAAGTAGAAGAAGTCCAAGGGAAGAACCAGAACGAGCAAAAGGTCGGCAGGAAACGGCAAGCAGATAGGAGAAGAGGGGGGAGAAAAACGAAACAGAAGGAAAAGGAAAAGATGCCCAGCAGAATTGGTGAGGACGGCAGCAGGAGCACAAGGCTAGAAAAGGACAGAGGACTGTCCCAAGGAGCATCACACTCCGGCAGCCGCCCACTAAGCCCCCAGACGGCGACAACGAGCTGAGCGGGGAGGGGGTATGACCTTCCGAAGATCAATGTTAATTTAATCTAGATATTGTAATAAACGAAGTTTTCTATGTCATCATAAAGACATAAATATAAGCTGCATGTTAATACTTTGGCATAAATATAACTGAATTGAAAGTTAAGATATATGCCTTTTTATAGTTACTTGATGGCTCGCTCAGGGAGTGTGAAGGCCTCCACACAAGCCAATCAATTTTATAATTACTTTGCATATATGCAAAGTAACGCCATAGGTCTGTATGTCAGAATAAAGCCATGTAGACGATAATGTAACTACATTTCAAGGAAAACATATCTTAATATAATTATTAAATGAATGCAAAGTTATGGTTAAATAAATAGCCAATACCACACAATCGCCGGTGTCCGGACACATGAATAGTCGCATTAGGTGAAAGGAAATGTACCCAACCATTTCCATTTACCCAACCAGTTTGTGCACCCTATACTCATCCTCTGTGCGGTAATTTATTGTGCATCCCATACTCATCTTGTTACCAGTAGTTTGTGCAACCCATACTCATCCTGTGACCCGTAATTTATTGTGCATCCCATACTCATCCTGTTACCGGTAGTTTGTGCAGCCCATACCCATCCTGTGACCTGTAATTTATTGTGCAACCCATACTTATCCTGTGACCTGTAGTTTATTGTGCAGCTAATACTCATTCTGTGAGTCATAGGACATTGCGCAACCCTTTCTCATCGTGTGAATCTTTGTTTACTTTTCTCTCCATATTCATCCTCTGCGCGATAGTTTCTTGTGCAACCCATACCCATGATGTGAGTGGTAGTTTATTGTGTACCCTATATTCATCCTGTGAGTATAGGGTACACAATTCTTGTTTGGATTCTTGTAATGTTATTTGTCTATTTGTAGTCACAGTATTTGTGCGCCCCTTGAGGGACTTGAATTAGAGGGGGGTTGAAATAGCCTAAGCTACTCTATCCCTTTGAGATGTATTTATTGCTTATCTCAATAAACATACTTGAACTTGAACTTGGGTACACAATGAGTTCATTTGTACTCCATACTCATCATCAAGAAGTGTATTTTACCAGCATTGTAATATAAATTAAGAATAAAAGCTTAACTGGATTACGGACCCATAATCAAAATAAGAGTCATCACTAATTATCATGACAAATTGTCTAGGCTACACTTCCGCCTTCGACAAGCTGCCGCCGGATGTGGGTATAGTTTATTGTACACCCCCGCACCCCCAGTCCTGGAAGGGCGGGCATTGGGATGTGGACATGTGTACCATTATACCCCCCCCCCCCCCCCACACACACACACACACTCGATCCTCTCCTGTTAATAATAATACTAATAATAATAAAAATTAAAAATAATAACGTTAATAAATATTATAATTAAAACACTTACTGTAATACCCTAGTGCTTGAATGAAGGTGAAGGAAAGACCCAATAAATGTATAAGTGTATTAAAAACCAAATTTTCGTTGGGTGAGCTGGCAGGTGAGCAACACCTGCCAGCTCACCCAGCAATGAACATCACCTGCACACTGCACCGAACCACTTGCCAGCAGGTGCAGAAGTACGATGGAGAGAGCAAAGTATACAATATTTCAAGTATAATATTAAAGATATATTTAGGATTTAATGTTTTCCTTTAAAGTTTCAATAATACCTTTATTTGATTTTTTGTATTATTTTCTACCACAGACGTGGCCACACATTAACAATGCTAACCAGCATATATACATTTTCTTCAGTCCGCCATGGACTCTAACCCTTTCCACTACCGCCCACAAGATGGGTATAGGGTGCATAATATAAGAACTAAACTAACTCCATTGATAGGGTTAGAGATTTGTTAAACATATAGTTCAGGGATTTATTGAACAATCAACCACATAAGGTGATTGTAGTGTTTTTAAAATGCTAGGCTAAGCTACATACGTAAATACATAAATACACAGATTTACGTATGCCCTACATAAAGTGTTCGATGTGTCTTTTACATAGTGTCACTAACGTGCATTTACAAAGGTGAAATTGAATTCTGACCAGCTTCCACATATACTTTATACACATACATATACACACACAGACGTATGCGTACATATACATATATATACATACATATATTCACACATATATTTGTCTCTTTTACTCTGACAAGGTGAGACAACTGATAGAGAAACTAGTGTGCAATTAAGCACTTAATCACTGAAGGTGATTAAGGTGCTTTCACAAGCTCAGGTTATAGAGTTACATCACATACATTCATTGTATAATTGATACGTTACATGGTCAATCTAGGGTACAAGTTCAATATATCATCAAGTGTTCCAGTAATCAAATAGTAATTACACAGTTCAGCATAGCGCTTCATTCATGTATGTACGAGAGAAGATTGTTCAAATATATTACATGCACATCCGGTACATCGTCCACCTTCTTCTACAGAACCGTCGGTATAGCACTGATACACATCGTTACCCATACTCTGAGTACTTTCAGTGATGCTTCACAGTGTTAACTGTTTTAATAATGTAGAGTGTACATTATCTTTCTTGGGTGCATTTACAAAATCAACTGCTAGATCCAAGTTATCCCATGGAGTAATTGGTTGATTAATCGTTAATTGAGTTGGGTACATATTTAATATTTTGATGGAGTTGGCTACCTTGTAGAACCAAAATGCATTCACGCCGAAAACTGTGCTAATAGACAAAATTATGTTAGAGATATGGGTCTATAATTATCTGAGTGTGCTTTGGGGATGGGAACAATGACACTGTCCAATCATCAGGTAATACTCCTTCACTTAAACTCATTCTGTACAACACTAAAAGTGGATTACCTGGTACTTGTGAGACTAATCTCAGTAAACTGTAAGTAATACCGTTCTCTCCAGGAGCAGTTGACTTATTTGATTGTGCTACACAGCCTTCCCGGCCTGGTGCCTTCGTTGGTAATTACTTATCAAAGGCAGCTCCATACGAGGAGCTGCCTCGTATGGGCCAATAAGTCTTTTGCAGTTACCTTCATTCTTATGTTCTTACTTACATTTATTGAACTTTATCATCATCATCATTTACAGAAAGAAATTAACATAAAAAGTAGTCATTTTAATACACAAAACAGAAGTAGATATTATGTAAATTATGATGCAGGATAGGATCACTATTAAGAACTTAATTATAAACCACAATATGTTTTATATCGTCAGAAATTCTGAAACATACCATATATTTTCAAATATTTACAATTAAAGTATTTATTTAGGAAATAAGTATTTTAGTTACCCTAGTTAGCTCTGAGAACACACATTGTTGCAGCAAGAATTTCTTCCCACTAATCTGAGAGATGCTAATGAGACCAGTCTCGACCCATTGGACAAGTTTTTTTTTTTTTTTTTTTTTTGAGATATATACAAGAGTTGTTACATTCTTGTACAGCCACTAGTACGCGTAGCGTTTCGGGCAAGTCCTTAATCCTATGGTCCCTGGAATACGATCCCCTGCCGCGAAGAATCGTTAAAGTCATGAACAACAATCAACTACAGCACCATCTATGTCAGAAGATATTCAAAATATTCTTGATGTCATTCAAATTGTCAATACGAGAACAGAATACATAAGAGTTACAGTTTAGTGATGTCAAAGGAATCATATTGACTGACCGAGCCCCATTGTAAATATCCGTGGCTTCCTGACCATAAAGGTACCGCCGCGGATAAGGGTAAGGAGGGTACCGTCGAGGGTAAGACACCGGATGTACCCCATATACAAGCCACACTAGCTATTAGTTCATATAAGCTGACAACTTACCCAAATAAACATTACTTCCTAATTATATATATATATATATATATATATATATATATATATATATATATATATATATATATATATATATATATATATATATATATATTATATATATATATATACATATATATATATATACATATATATATATATATACATATATATTATGTAAATTATGATGCAGGATAGGATCACTATTAAGAACTAAATTATAAACCACAATATGTTTATATATATATCCTACTCACACTCATCCTAGCACAGTAATTTATTGTGCAACCCATACCCATCCTGTTACCAATAGTTTGTGCAACCCATGCTCATCCTGTTACCTTTAGTTTATTGTGAAACCCATACTCATCCTATGAATGGTAATTTATTATGCACCTCATACTCATCCTGTGATTCATAGGACTTTGTGGAACCCTTTCTCATCGTGTGAATCTTTGTTTACTTTGCTTTCCATACTCTGCTCTCCGATAGTTTCTTGTGCAACCCATACCCATGATGTGAGTGGTAGTTTATTGTGTACCCTATACTCATCTTGTGAGTATAGGGTACACAATGAGTTCATTTGTACTCCATACTCATCAAGAAGTGTATTTTACCAGCATTGTAATATAAATTAAGAATAAAGGCATAATCTTATTATGTACCCATAATAAAAATAAGAGCCATCACACTATAATTTTCATGACAAACGGCCTAGACTCCACTTCCGCCTTCGACAAGCTGCTGCCGGAGGTGGGTATAGTTTATTGTACACTCCCGCCCCCCCAGTCCTGGGAAGAGGGGCATTCGAATGTGGACATATGAACCATTACCCCCAACCCTTCCCTGTTAATAATAATTGAAACATTACACTACACACTATATGTTCATTTAATATTTCAAGTATAAGAATCAAGATATATTTAGGATTTAACGATTTAACATTGTCTCAATCATACCTTTATTGCACTTTATCATCATTATTTACAGAAAGAAATTAACATAAAAATGTAGTTAATTTAAACATACAAAACCGAATTTGAACATTGTTAATTTTGATGCAGGATCACTATTAATAAGAACTTAATTATAAACCACAATATGTTGTGTATCATCAGAAATTTGAAAACATAATATATATATATATATATATATATATATATGTATATATATATATATATATATATATATATATATATATATATATATATATATATATATATATATATATATATATATATATATATATATATATATATATATTATTAAATATGACCGAAAAAGTAAGATTAATAATTCTAACACGAATTTTCTCAATCTTTCGTACATTACGCTTCACTGTTGGAGGTAAATCAAAAATCACTTCTCCAAAATTAATTTTTATTTCTAGTCTGACGCGACACGGGCGCGTTTCGTAAAACTTATTACATTTTCAAAGACTTCACAAATACACAACTGATTAGAACTTGCGTTTCTCTGATTTTATATCTACATTTGAGTGAGGTGGGAAGGGTGATGTGGCATTAACACAAGACAGAACAATAGGGGATATTAATAGGGTATTAAAAGTATCAACACAAGACAGAACAGAAACAATGGGTATTGAATAGAAGTGTTTGTAGAAAGCCTATTGGTCCATATTTCTTGATGCTTCTATATTGGAGCGGAGTCATGAGGTGGGTAGAATATAGTTGTGCAATAATTGGCTGTTGATTGCTGGTGTTGACTTCTTGATGTGTAGTGCCTCGCAAACGTCAAGCCGCCTGCTATCGCTGTATCTATCGATGATTTCTGTGTTGTTTACTAGGATTTCTCTGGCGATGGTTTGGTTGTGGGAAGAGATTATATGTTCCTTAATGGAGCCCTGTTGCTTCTGCATCGTTAAACGCCTAGAAAGAGATGTTGTTGTCTTGCCTATATACTGGGTTTTTTGGAGCTTACAGTCCCCAAGTGGGCATTTGAAGGCATAGACGACGTTAGTTTCTTTTAAAGCGTTCTGTTTTGTGTCTGGAGAGTTTCTCATGAGTAGGCTGGCCGTTTTTCTGGTTTTATAGTAAATCGTCAGTTGTATCCTCTGATTTTTGTCTGTAGGGATAACGTTTCTATTAACAATATCTTTCAGGACCCTTTCCTCCGTTTTATGAGCTGTGGAAAAGAAGTTCCTGTAAAATAGTCTAATAGGGGGTATAGGTGTTGTGTTAGTTGTCTCTTCAGAGGTTGCATGGCTTTTCACTTTCCTTCTTATGATGTCTTCGATGAAACCATTGGAGAAGCCGTTATTGACTAGGACCTGCCTTACCCTACAGAGTTCTTCGTCGACTTGCTTCCATTCTGAGCTGTGGCTGAGAGCACGGTCGACATATGCGTTAACAACACTCCTCTTGTACCTGTCAGGGCAGTCGCTGTTGGCATTTAGGCACATTCCTATGTTTGTTTCCTTAGTGTAGACTGCAGTGTGGAAACCTCCGCCCTTTTCCATGACTGTTACATCTAGAAAGGGCAGCTTCCCATCCTTTTCCATCTCGTAAGTGAAACGCAGCACGGAACTCTGCTCAAATGCCTCCTTCAGCTCCTGCAGATGTCTGACATCAGGTACCTGTGTAAAAATGTCGTCAACATACCTGCAGTATATGGCCGGTTTCAAGTTCATGTCGACTAAGATTTTTTGCTCGATGGTACCCATGTAGAAGTTTGCAAACAGGACACCTAGGGGAGAACCCATGGCGACTCCATCTACTTGCTTATACATGTGCCCATCCGGGCTCAAGAAGGGTGCCTCTTTAGTACAAGCTTGGAGTAGTTTCCTCAGAATACTTTCTGGCATGTCAAGAGGAGTACAGGCTGGATCACGATACACTCTGTCGGCTATCATTCCGATTGTCTCGTCCACAGGTACGTTGGTAAACAGCGATTCTACGTCCAACGAGGCTCTTATCCCTGTGGCCCGTGTGCCCTGCAGTAAGTCAACAAATTCCTTTGGAGACTTCAGGCTGAAGGCGCAAGGAACATAAGGAGTCAGCAGGCCGTTGAGTCGCTTCGCCAGTCTGTACGTGGGTGTGGGTATCTGGCTAATGATTGGCCGAAGTGGGTTTCCAGGCTTGTGCGTCTTGACATTTCCATACGCATATCCAGGATTATATTCCCCAATGATCTTTGGCAGGTGGAGTCCGGATTTCTTGGCGTTCACAGTTTCGATCAGTTTGTTGACCTTTGCTTTTAATTCGGCTGTAGTGTCCTTCGTTACCCTTTGGAACTTAGTTTGGTCAGAGAGTATGATGTTCATTTTCGCCAGATATTCGTCTTTTTTAAGAATGACATATATTGGCGACTTGTCACCTCTCCTGACAACTATCTCCTTGTTCTTACGAAGGCTTTTAGCTGCCGCTTTAAGCTCGGGGGACAGTATGGTGCTTCTGTAGTTGCCTCGATTCTTTCCTCCTTCTGCAATAAGTTCTGCTTGTAAGGCATCTTACAAACTCTCTACTCACGTTGCTCCAACGTGATTTGGAGCAACGTGAGTAGAGAGTTTGAAAGAGTAACTCAGGTATTGGTGAACAACGGATATAGCAACGCGGAAATAAACGCTGCTATAAGAAGACACTTGGACCGTTGGTATAATTCAGAACCTAGAACAGAAACCACAACACCCCCAATAAAATTATATTACAAATCAACCATGCACAGTGAACATATAAAAGAGGAAAGAATAATGAAAGAAATAATCCGTAAAGGAGTAAAAAGCACTACTCCTAACCAAAACATAAACCTGATAATATTCTACAAAACCAAGAAGACTTCCGAACTCCTTATCAAAAACAGCCCGAAGCCGACGGAGAACCCTCTACAGCAGTCAAGCGTTGTATACATGTACACTTGCCCCCACGAAGGATGTAACCTTCAATGTAAGTACATAGGTATGACGTCGACCAAGCTGACGAGGCGTTTGACATGCCATCTTCAATCTGGTGCCCCTAGGAATCACATGAGACAAGCCCATGACATTACTCTAACAAGAGAAATGTTGAACAAGAATACTTGCATAATAGACAAAACCCAAGATTCAAGAAGATTACAAATTCTTGAGGCAATTCACATAAGAATAGAGCGACCTACCATGAACACCCAAATCACGGAACTATTTACTCTACCCACCATGAGAGTAAGGACAAGACAAGAACATATCGATGCCAACACAGAAGTCAATGTCCAACATAACAGGCCAATTACACTGGATTAATCTTTGTGTTTAGATAGGAGATGCCTCGTATGGGCCAATAAGCCTTCTGCAGCCCCTATGTTTATCCCTTATGTATCCCCCCATGTTTTTCACCTTCATTGTATTATCACCTGACCTAATGCGGGTATAAAATCAACTAGTATTGTAAGATCTGTTCACTTGAGAATGAACCATGGAGGTTCGAAACGTCGTGCAAATTATACAAATAAGTGTAATACACTCTATAGTAAATCACTTCTTTTCTTCACCTTAAAAGTACGAAAATGAGTTTTGGAGAACTCCTATTCCAATTAAGCCCTGATGCTAAGAAAATAGTTAGAGGGATAGAAGCCCTAAACCAGAAAATAATAAATACAGAATATGCGGTCATATTCAATGAAACATATATATATATATATATATATATATATATATATATATATATATATATATATATCTATATATTGTCACGTGGGGGTGGGCGGTCCGGGGCTCTGCTAACACTTAACTGCTAGGGGCTCAAAAGGCCCAAATACTCAGCCCCTCCGACTCCCGGGATTCACCGGGGTCTCCTTGGTCATACAAGATAGGACCAACAATGCCCACCTCCGCAGGTCTTTGCTTCCACCACAAAAGGGGGTGCCACTGATTCACCCTGGAAGCCCTTCAGTCAAACACGGGGAAACTGCTGTTAGCAGTTCCGGCCTAGACCCGTGGGGGAGTGAAGGAAGACTCAGGCTACCTTATAACCATAACCTCCCTGAGTCTTGCCTGCCAGACAAAAAAGGTTGCAGGAACTCCTTTCCCGCCTGTCTTCTCTATCTTCCTCTTAGCAAGGTCGCCAGCTGGGTTAATATATCTGCACCCCAGCAATGCAGTTCAGTGGGTGTATCATATATCGTTTGTAGCCAGAAATGTATGCTCATAGAGAAATATCACAAATGGAGGCACACTCAAACACAGTAATAAAATGTGTGGATTTACTGACGCAAATTACATGAACACACACACACAATCACAAGTAATACATGAATATGGGAATATGGATAATAAGTCTGGAGATCGTCAGCCTCTTCTTCCACGACCTCCAACACTCCTTCAAATGGGCAGGAAGACCGGAGTCTCACACTCTCACAGGAGGGCCTCTTCACCACGTCGGCACCTCTCCTTCACTGTCCTGTCATCCGTACACACTGTCCTCTCTGACAGTCCTGGACACAAGCTGCCTTGCAGCCTATTCTACTATTAAAGTAATAAAGTCTTGCTGCCACATACACAAGTAAATATTGTGGCCTAACTAGCCTACTCATACAAGGGGTAATGGGAGGGAAAAATGATCTACCTTACACTCCTGGCTCACGACGCCTGTCCCTCGATGGTGTGAGGTTCCCACGCTTCCTTGGGTCGATCCTCGACGATCCAGGGCGTTCCACAGGTCCTCAGGTGTCGTGAAGCCTCTGCGTCGTCGCCGTTCCAATCCCTGAGATTCAGCTGCCCCAATCCTGGTTCATCGATGGGCGCTGAGCTAATCACTATTTTTCCCCACACTCGCCTCTCCCACAGGGCGTCGCTCCTTGTCCTAGGCACGGTGTCGTCCTTCCAAGATTCTCAGTGGATGTGACCCCAGTCACAGCTAGCTTGCTCGCCCACCTTCCAGACCTCAACGTCCAGCCAGCGGCGCCGCCCAGCGTCGTCGCCGACTATTTTCCAAGTTTGGGCACTTCTCTGCTCACTGAACTTGGTTCCTCTTTTGCTTCCCAGAAGCGCAAGGTCTCCAATAACTGGGATGACTGCGACAGCCAGCTCAATCCACTGAACAAGGCTTGCAGAGCCTCCAATCCCTGAGAGCCGACCGAGGCGCGTCCTGTCGCTTCCACGGTCAGTACAACTCTGACGTTGGCGCCGCCCGGGGCACTCGGTGACGTCATGGCGGGCCCTGATTTGTCGCCCGCGACCTACGTCGGCCAATCCGCGATCGGCTTGTCTCCCTTCCAAAAGGTCATATCTGCCGTAGGGGATACTGTTTCATTTTATAACAGGGCGCCAATTTTCCTTTATTTACAACTTATAATGTAACTTCTTTCCATTAACTGGCAGCCGGTCTGGTCGCCACATATATCATTAGACTCCCTGAACCTCAGAGAATCAGTAGGGAGAGCTGATATGACTCTTTAAGCCGGCAAACGAAAGAAATAGGAGAGGGCACCGTAACATACCCCTCCCCTTAAAATAAGAGTCATATCGGAAGAGCAGCACTCAAGAGGGCAATCTATACTCTTGCTCCCTCCATTCCTGAAGTGTCACTCCTCCAGTTGGTGACGTGGCTCGTTCCACCTTGCCAGTCACTTGTCTCATTATATCTCCACCTCGCATAGGACCGGGTGTGATGGGTGTTCCCTGAACACCTACAAGAAATCCTCTCTCCGTGGCTACGAGTGTACTCCCACGGCTCGTTACCACTGTAAGATTCAGTGCATGCAGCGCCTCCACCGCGTCGTGCACTCCGAGATAGTCTTGCATTTCCACTGCGTCCTACAGGTACTCCATGTTTCCTCTCATGATCTCTTCTTCGCCAATCTTCTCTCTTCTCGGTTCCTCTTCTCCCGTAGGTGCGTTGTCTCCTCACAGTGGCACTTGTAACCTGTACTCCATCCAGCAGCTTCCTCTCTTCCACACTAGGCTTTTGCGATGGCCCAATGCCCCTCTGGTTAGGCTGGCGCCTACCCTGGGTGTACCTATTCCCTGCTTTCTTCGTATTGCCTTTCCTATACCACTCGCTCCTTCGTTCCCGACGAACATCTTCACTCCTCCATGAGATTCTCTTCCCTGCAGACGTCTTCTTCGGTTCGTGGTTGGGCTCATCCACCTCCCTGTGGCTCACCTCACTACGGTGGTTCATCTTGTACCTAACACTATTCATCTGGCCGGCATAGGGTGCACTGCGTCGTGGGTCCTCCACTCTGCCCCTCACTGCCGTTCGCTCATCCACTGAGCTTACTTTATTCACGTTTCTGTATGGAGGGAGTGCGGTCTGCAGCCTCTTCACCGTCCCAGGCGTTTGTACAGCTGCTCCTCGCCACTCCTCCACACGCATCATCAGGCTTAGTCGGAGGTCCCCGTCGGGGTTTTCCACAACCTCCGACGACCTCTCTGCACTCTCGCCCTCGTTGTCGTCGTCTCTGGCGACGTTTTCCCTGGCGAAGTCGGCTTCCTCACCACCATCTGGAACGACCGATACCTCACCTGGCAGGGTTGTAATGCTGCTTGCAACATAGGCACTCCTGGCCCAATCGGGTTGTATCCTGCCTCCTCCGAGGTCATTACCCAGCACCATCTGTACATGCTCTAGGGGTAACTTAGGGGCTATAGCTACTATAGCTTTCTCGACTCCGCAGTCGGCAATCAGCTGTACTTCGTGAAGTGGCAACCTGTATTCCTCCCCCACACTGCGTATCCTCACCACTCCCACAGGTGAATCATTAAATTCCTTGGGGAGAATACTCCTGGTCACCATACTTATGTCAGCACCCGTATCTCGAAGCACGGCAACCTCCACTGGGTCTGACTTTCCAAACTTCACGTTGGCCCCGAAAACGAAGGGATGTTCACCCAACTTCATTTCCCAACCATTCACGTTGGGTCCACTATAATATGGGGTGTGAACAAACACTCTCTCCTCTTCCAACATTAATCCTACATTCCTTTGGTGCTCCTCACACTCGCGGGCATAATGTCCTCTCACACCACAGTTGTAGCATCGGCTGCCTCCCCTGGGCGGCCACTCGCTAGTCACTCTGGCGGTACCACTTGCAGACGTCCCCTGGGTCCTCCTTGGACTCCTTGTCGTCGCATCCGGGACTGCAGCACTTGCTCCCGAGTTAGGTCCACTGCTCACAGCTTGGGGCTTCCTCCCCGCGTCTCTTGAGCTCTTGAACCACGTTACTTCATCGGGCACACTACTCTTGGGAGAGTCCCCACCCGTCCTCGCTCCTCCTGAACTCCTAAGGTTCCCTCCCGACCTGGGGTAAGGCGAGTGTCTGGGCGGCCCCTCCTTCCTAATATGTAGTGCCTCCTCCAGCATGTCGGCTCGATCCGCTGCAGCCTTCAGGTCCTTAATACCTGCTTCTCTCAACCTTACTCGCAACTCAGGATGGAGCACTGACATAAACTTCTCCATCACTATCAGTCGTTTGATATCATCCACCGACTCCGCTTCCTCCGCCTTCAACCATCGTAGGAATTTCCGTTCCATATCCCTGGCGGTCTCGGCGTAAGTCTTTCCCGACGCTCTTGTACACTCTCTGAACCGCTTCCGGTACATCTCCGGAGTCAGCCGGAATGAGTGGAGAACCGCTTTCTTAATCGCGTCATAACTAGTACACTCCTCTAGGTCCAGCATGTTATAGGCTTCCCGGGCCTCACCAGTCAACCTGCCCTGGACCAGAGCAGCCCAATCATCTTCCGGCCACTCCTTCAGAGTCGCTATCCGTTCAAAGTGTTCGAAGAACGCCTCAGCTTCTTGTGGTTCGAACGTAGGTAAGTCACGTTCCCTTACCTTGAGGTCATCCCGCCGTGCAGGTAGTGAGGGCAGACCACGTTCAACGCGACGCAATTCGACTTCTTTCTTTGCCTTTATCTCCTCCAGTCGCAGTTGTCTCTCTCCTTCTTCTCGCTGCAGCCGAGCTTCTCGCTCCTCTCGCTGCAGCTGCAGCCGTGCTTCTCGCTCACCTCGCTGCAGCTCAGCTGCACGTTCCTCTCGCTGCAGCTCAGCTGCACGTTCCTCTCGCTGCATTTGCGCTTCTCTTTCCTCTCGTCGCAGCTGGGCTTCCAGTTGCATCTTCATTATTTCCAGTTGCAGGCTCCTCTTACTACAGCTGGACCTTCCACTGCTCCCATGTTCACTGTGAATTCTCTCCACACTGGTAGGCGCTTGGGGTGGCCCTAGTCGGGACGGTTCACCTTGCGACGGCTCTCCTCGGGACGGCTCCTCTTGAGATGGCTCCTCTCCCGTCGCTTCCTCTCGAGCTGTGAGCTGTGCCATGATCTCTATCCTTCGCTCCGCTACCTTAGTCGTCCTCAACCTGATCCCAAAGTGGTTTGCCACTTGTTGGAGCTGGGCCTTGGTACACTCTTCCAACATTCTCTCGTCCCTTGTGTCAATAAATTTCTTTACTTTGTCTTCCTCCATCTCTATCTCATTGAGCATACACGACAGCACAGACAAGTTAGTAGGCACTAATTTCACCGTTTCAGTCCCTTAGCTGGTTGAGTAACAGTACCACCGAATTCACTGGCCACACTGTATTAGTACCCTGGCAACACTTGTCTTGCAATTTGGTCCACACTGTAGCTTGATCCACGCTTCCTGGCGAAGTTCCCAGTTCTTGGCTACTGGGGTTCGAATCCTGGCGAGGTCGCCAGTTCTCTTGTCACGTGGGGGTGGGCGGTCCGGGGCTCTGCTAACACTTAACTGCTAGGGGCTCAAAAGGCCCAAATACTCAGCCCCTCCGACTCCCGGGATTCACCGGGGTCTCCTTGGTCATACAAGATAGGACCAACAATGCCCACCTCCGCAGGTCTTTGCTTCCACCACAAAAGGGGGTGCCACTGATTCACCCTGGAAGCCCTTCAGTCAAACACGGGGAAACTGCTGTTAGCAGTTCCGGCCTAGACCCGTGGAGGAGTGAAGGAAGACTCAGGCTACCTTATAACCATAACCTCCCTGAGTCTTGCCTGCCAGACAAAAAAGGTTGCAGGAACTCCTTTCCCGCCTGTCTTCTCTATCTTCCTCTTAGCAAGGTCGCCAGCTGGGTTAATATATCTGCACCCCAGCAATGCAGTTCAGTGGGTGTATCATATATCGTTTGTAGCCAGAAATGTATGCTCATAGAGAAATATCACAAATGGAGGCACACTCAAACACAGTAATAAAATGTGTGGATTTACTGACGCAAATTACATGAACACACACACACAATCACAAGTAATACATGAATATGGGAATATGGATAATAAGTCTGGAGATCGTCAGCCTCTTCTTCCACGACCTCCAACACTCCTTCAAATGGGCAGGAAGACCGGAGTCTCACACTCTCACAGGAGGGCCTCTTCACCACGTCGGCACCTCTCCTTCACTGTCCTGTCATCCGTACACACTGTCCTCTCTGACAGTCCTGGACACAAGCTGCCTTGCAGCCTATTCTACTATTAAAGTAATAAAGTCTTGCTGCCACATACACAAGTAAATATTGTGGCCTAACTAGCCTACTCATACAAGGGGTAATGGGAGGGAAAAATGATCTACCTTACACTCCTGGCTCACGACGCCTGTCCCTCGATGGTGTGAGGTTCCCACGCTTCCTTGGGTCGATCCTCGACGATCCAGGGCGTTCCACAGGTCCTCAGGTGTCGTGAAGCCTCTGCGTCGTCGCCGTTCCAATCCCTGAGATTCAGCTGCCCCAATCCTGGTTCATCGATGGGCGCTGAGCTAATCACTATTTTTCCCCACACTCGCCTCTCCCACAGGGCGTCGCTCCTTGTCCTAGGCACGGTGTCGTCCTTCCAAGATTCTCAGTGGATGTGACCCCAGTCACAGCTAGCTTGCTCGCCCACCTTCCAGACCTCAACGTCCAGCCAGCGGCGCCGCCCAGCGTCGTCGCCGACTATTTTCCAAGTTTGGGCACTTCTCTGCTCACTGAACTTGGTTCCTCTTTTGCTTCCCAGAAGCGCAAGGTCTCCAATAACTGGGATGACTGCGACAGCCAGCTCAATCCACTGAACAAGGCTTGCAGAGCCTCCAATCCCTGAGAGCCGACCGAGGCGCGTCCTGTCGCTTCCACGGTCAGTACAACTCTGACGTTGGCGCCGCCCGGGGCACTCGGTGACGTCATGGCGGGCCCTGATTTGTCGCCCGCGACCTACGTCGGCCAATCCGCGATCGGCTTGTCTCCCTTCCAAAAGGTCATATCTGCCGTAGGGGATACTGTTTCATTTTATAACAGGGCGCCAATTTTCCTTTATTTACAACTTATAATGTAACTTCTTTCCATTAACTGGCAGCCGGTCTGGTCGCCACATATATCATTAGACTCCCTGAACCTCAGAGAATCAGTAGGGAGAGCTGATATGACTCTTTAAGCCGGCAAACGAAAGAAATAGGAGAGGGCACCGTAACAATATATAAAAAAAATAAATAAATAAATAAATATGTTTATTCAGGTAAGGTACATACATACAAGTGATGTTACATTAATGGATTGATATATAGATAGAGCTAGTACATACAATGCCTAAAGCCACTATTACGCAATGCGTTTCGGGCAAGAAAAACATTAATATCTAGAACTTAATACTAATTGAGCATAAAGAATAAAAAGTGTTGAAAACAAATTCAAATAAAGATAAAAAAAGGGGGAACATGACTGAAAAAGCAGCACAAATACAATAGGTTGACAAACAGTGTTGATTAAAAAAAAAAAAAATAATAATAATAAAATAAAATAACAGACATGGGTTGACAATAAAGGAGTGAGGTGGGTTACAGGGAATTTATTAGGTATTGTTTAGTTTTTATCTTAAACTGGTTGAGAGAGGTACAGTCTTTAACATGGTTGGGAAGGTCATTCCACATTCTGGGTCCCTTGATTTGTAGAGCATTTCTAGTTTGATTAAGTCGTACTCTAGGAATATCAAAACTGTATTTATTCCTGGTGTGGTGCTCATGGGTTCTGTTACAACCTTCAATGAAGCTTTTGAGGTCAGGATTGGCATTACAGTTCAGCGTTTTATATATGTATAATACACAAGAGAGAATGTGCAGTGACTTAATATCTAACATATTCAGAGATTTGAGTAAGGGTACCGAGTGATGTCTGGGGCCAGAGTTGGATATTGTCCTAATAGCAGCTTTGTGTTGGGTAATAAGAGGACGTAAATGATTTTGGGTAGTAGAACCCCAAGCACAAATACCATAGTTGAGGTATGGATAGATGAGGGAGTAATAGAGAGTAACCAGGGCAGGGCGGGGTACATAATATCTGATCTTAGAAAGAATGCCAACAGTTTTTGAAACTTTTTTTGATATATTTAGAATGTGTCCCTGGAAATTCAGCTTGTGGTCGATGAGAACTCCAAGGAATTTGCCATCTAATTTGTTACAAATTTGGGTATTGTTTATTTTGAGATTTATCTGATTAGAGGATTTATTGCCAAACAGAATATAAAACGTTTTGTCAATGTTAAGGGTGAGTTTGTTGGCAGTTAGCCAAAGATGGACTTTCTCTAGCTCAGTATTTACTGTGGCATTTAGAGCAAGGGGGTCAGGACTGGAGTAAATGAAGGTTGTGTCGTCAGCAAATAGAATTGGTTTGAGGTGTTGGGAGGCATTTGGAAGGTCATTAATGTAGATGAGAAAGAGGAGAGGGCCAAGTATGCTGCCCTGAGGAACACCAATGTTGATGGGTAGGGTGGGAGAAATTGTATTATTCACAGAAACATACTGGAGCCTGTCAGTAAGATAAGATTTGAGGTATTGCAGGGAGTGTCCTCTGACTCCATAATGATGTAATTTAAGAAGAAGGTTTTGATGGTTGACAGTGTCAAAAGCCTTACGCAGGTCCACAAATAACCCAACAGGAAACTCCTTTTTATCAAGAGCTGCGTGAATTAAGTTAATCATACTAATAAGTGCATCGTTAGTGCTTTTTTTGGGTCTGAAGCCATATTGACAAGAGCTAAGTATATTGTGTTTGGCTAGAAAAGAGTAAAGCTGCTTGTAGATTAGCTTTTCGAATATTTTTGACAAGTTAGGCAGGATTGATATAGGTCTGTAGTTGTTAACATCAGTGAGATCACCAGATTTGTAGACAGGGGTTACTCTTGCTTTTTTTAGAATGTCAGGAAAGGTTTGGAGTTCAAGTGACTTGTTGAAGAGCAATGCAATAGCAGGGGCTAGAGATCTGGAGGCTTTTTTGTAAATTAAAGTTGGTATCTCCTCGAGGGCACTAGACTTAGTTTTAAGGGAAAGGATTATTTCATTGACATCAGTGGAACTAGTAGGCTTTAGGTACAGAGACTGTGGATAGTTACCTGTAAGATAGTCCTTAACATCAGTACAGGAAGATGGAATATCATTTGCAAGGGATGACCCAATGGAAGAGAAGAACCTATTGAACTCAATAGCAGAATCAGAGGCTGAAAGCTGACCAACGTTATTGGAAAGGAGTGTTGGTTTGTTATTTAAAATCTTCTTTGATCCCAATATTTGTGAAATTGTGCTCCAAGTTTTTTTAATGTTGCTCTTTATTTGGGTAAATTTATCTTCATAGTATTTAGTTTTGGCTCGTCTAATTATTTTAGATAGCAATAACGAGTAATTCTTTGAGAATTCTTTGGAGACTGTTCCTAGCCTATACTTCTTCTCAAGGTCGTGTTTTTTGTTAATGGATTTAAGTATTCCCTTTGTAAGCCAAGGATTGTTAAGTCTTTTGCTTGTGACTTGTTTTGTAAGCATAGGACAGTGGGTGTTATAAAGGCTAAGAGTTGTTTGTAGAAAAGATTTCACTGCTAGGTTGATGTCCCCTATGTTACCTAACTCGGACTCCCAGTTGACATTATCAGCAGCAGTTATAAAATTGTTTATAGCAGTTTCATTGTGCAGCCTAAAGCTTAACTCCCTTGTCTCTAGAGGTGGTTTGCTAATGTTAGATAAGAGAAATGTTGGGTAATGGTCTGTAGTGCTATCGGTGATTATACCTGAAGTAAGCGGAGAGGTTATGTTGGTGCAGATGTGATCTAGAGTCGTAGCAGTACTATCAGTGATTCTAGTTGGTCTAGTGATTAAGGGTATGAGGAAGCAGGAATTCATACAGTTGAGGAAGCTAACAGCAGTAGGGTGTTCAGGCTCGCAGAGGTCAATATTAAAGTCCCCTGCGATAATTAGATGGTTTTTGTTCAATCTGTTATCTAGTATTAGATTTCTAAGGTTTGAGTTGAATTCAGACACATCAGTGTTAGGAATTCTATAGACTGCACCCACAGACAGGACAGACTCGGCACCCTTGACTCTGAAACTGGCGAAGATATACTCCCCACAGCAGTCTCTAGTTCTAATTATTTTTAAGCATGTTAGTTCTTGGTGGTAGTAAAGAGCAGTACCACCACCTCTCTGCATTTGACGACAGTTGTGAATTGCCGAGTAGTTAGGCATGTTAAAGAGTTGAGTATTATCCTCTTTCAACCACGTTTCAGTAAGTATAATAAAAGAGAATTTGTTGTCAATAGTTTCAATCAAGGCACTAACATCATCGAAGTGTTTACCTAGGGATCTAACGTTCAAGTTGATTACAGAGATATTGAGATTATCTGTTAATACATTGTTTACATCATGTGCTGTAAAATATCTGCAATTTTGATCATTGAAGTGATGATTGTCATAGATAGTGGATAAGAGGTTTAGTTCTGGGTCTATACTTGTCTGCATAAAAAGGCTGTTTGCAGGAAAACAAGGTAAGAATGGCAAATTACAAAATAGAAAACAAAGAAAAAAGTAGATTAAAAATTCTAAAGTAAAATAAACTTAATGGTAATTTTAAGTAAAAAGAAAAAAAAAACTTAATGGGAACTAGGAATGTAAAAAATTAACTAGAATAATTAATAACAATAGATGACCAAAAAAGTAAAAAAAACAATTATGAAATCTATAAGATGAAAAGCTTACTATACTATTATAAGTACACTATAGTTGAATACTAAAGTTACACTAAAACAAACTGAGGTAGTTTAAATAGAGATACACTCAGGAACACTGGATAATGAAGTTAATACTAGAGGACACAGGCAAAACCAGTGTACTATGGAACATGGGAGTAAAAAGAAAAAAAGACAATAATAAAGATGACAATATTATTCTTTTTTTTTTTTTTTTATAACTAAAGTTAAAACCTTTTGAAAGGAGAGGCAGAGCTAAAGTACACAAAGGTAGTTAAATGAGATTATAATTTGAATTCAGGCTATACAGCAGTTATCCCACAGTCACTGAGGAAAGAATTAAGGTGAGCTTCTGTGGTTATTGAATAGGTTTTTCCAGTGTCAGTCCTCCTAGCTATAATTTTACCATCTCGCACAAAACAGTGTTTAATTGTAGGGGAATTTTTGCAGAAGCCACGCAGTTTAAAAAAGAGATTTTGCCTGCACCTGGTCAGACATTCATTCACATAAACAGTGGATTTACTAGCAACTGCAGATGAGATAAGATCAGTCTTGCGGGAGCAGCTATCTAATTTTAATCGAATTCGCCTATCATTAGTACCAGATGATTTGGTACCCACTCTATAAGCTGCTTTGATGTCATTTTTTTGGATCGAATAACTTAACTTATCCTGCAATACTTTGATCACGATGGCAGCACAGTCTTCACCATCAGTTTCTTGGGGAAAATCACGTGAAGAGATAATTACAGAGTCAAGTAGTTTATGTTGGTCTGTCTCGTCTTGGGTAACAGTGTGTTGTTGTTGTAGGTTGTTCAGATGGTTCTCAAACTGTTGCAATATTTCTTCCTGTTTTTTAGTGGCTGCATCTGAATTAAAGTTTGTAACTGTGTTCTTGAGAATGCTTAATTCTTGTTCGAGGTTGACGACTTTGGTAGCTAGATCTTGATTGTTCTTGTGTAAGTCTACAACTTCATTCTGCAAAGATAATAATGAACCTTGCAGGTTCATTATTAAGGCCGACTGCTCTTTGATTACTGACAATTGATCTTCATGTACTTGAGTTAATAACTTGAGCCAAGGGTTATCAACAAGGCGCTTGAAGTCAGAACAAGGGGCAGCAGCTCGTTTAAGTTGGTCATATGGCTACCTAATAGTTGCATGGCCCGTGTCAGAGACGGCGCTGAGCCCAGCTGAGATTGTTTGTTATTGTTGACGGGGTGAGAGTCGGTACTCCCCACGGCGGCCACCGAGGGGGCAACCCGTTCTCGCAAATTTAATAAGTCAATATTGACTTATTAAATATGTGCATAGGTGACATACTTAACATAATAGATACCCTTAAAAAGATTCATAGAAAACACCGACCTTACCTAACCTTGTTAGTATCTTAAGATAAGCATCTTATTGCTTCGTAATTACAATTATTACCTAACCTATAATAGGTATAGGTTAAGTAATAATTGTAATTACGAAGCAATAAGATGCTTATCTTAATATACTAACAAGGTTAGGTAAGGTCGGTGTTTACTATGAATCTTTTTAGGGGTATCTATTATGTTTAGTATATCACCTATGCACGTAGTTAATAAGTCAATATTGACTTTACGAATTTGCGAGAACGGGAGATAGCTGAACTAATCATGTTGTTAGGTACATCATGTAAGGTACATACATACAAGAAATTTTTACAAAGATTGGTGGACTTATAGATAGAGCTAGTACATACAATGCCTAAAGCCACTATTACGCAAAGGGTTTCGGGCACGAAAAACTTAAATGACAAGCTTAATACTAATTGAGCATAATGAGTAGAATGAAAACAAGAAATGAAAACATAGCTGAAAAAGCAGCACAAATACAATTATGTCGACAAACAGCGCTCTTTAAAAAAAACAGACATTGGTTGACATCATTCAGACATTGACAGACATCATTCTGAAAACTGATGAAGCCATAAAAAAACAGGAGGAAGCTCTCAGCAAAATGACTGCATGTATCAGTATATTTTCAGCCCAACGTTCCGTTTCCCAGGAAGAACAAGACCAGCAAAAGCTGCTAGACTCTGTTATTGTGTCCCAAGATATACCTGTGGAACATGAAGGTGAAAATTGTGTCGAAATAGCTCAGGATCTCTTAAAAAACCAATTGCAGCTCAGTCTAAACAAAACTGACGTTATTGCTGCCTACAGAGTAGGCAAAAAGAATCCATCAGGTCTAAACCAACGGAAAATTCGCCTGAAGCTGTCTTCCCAGTTCACGAAATCCCATCTAGTCCGGACAGCTGCATCCCAACGGAAGGGATTATACATCAACGAGTGCTTGACCAGGAACAGACAGCAACTCCTCTACCGCCTGCGTCAAATCCGTCAACAAAACCCAGATGCGATTCATCAGTGCTTCGTTAGAGATGGTCTGATAAAGGTGAGAAAAACCGCAGAGGGCAAAATGTTTACAATTACTAAAGAAGAAAACCTCAACACTTTCCTCTCCCAATGTGGTTTGTCTCACCTTATTATCACTCCCAGTGAATTAACTTAATTAACCCCCTGTCAACTAGTGGGGCTAGGTTTCCTAAGTCTCCTTGGTTCATTTTCTGACTTAATTTTTAACTTACTCTTACCTAGTCATTTACCGAAATTATTTCATTGAGTGTATTAAGTAGTTCTTCAGGTCTTTTTAATTATACAGTCATTACTGAACTATCTATAGTTATTAATCATTAGCTTAAATTTGCCTATGTTTATTATTCAACTTTTCTTTGATTTCATTTATTACCTAGGTTGCCTAGCCTCGCCATGCTCCCTTACTCCATTGTACCCCTGGCTTTGCCTGCATCTCAAATTGCAAATTGTTACTTACAGTGTACCTGAGAGTACTCGTAAGCAATCTACCTCATTTTTTTTTTCATTTTTGCTCAATTTTTTTTTTTTTTTTTTTTTTTGTATTGCTTAGTCTTGCTTATATTTTTTGTTTTGTATTTCTTTATCTTGTGTTTTGTATAGTCCATGTTTACATGTTTTTTCTTTAATCTCATTAATTGCCTAGGTTGCCTAGCCTAGCCATGCTCCCTTACTCCATTGTACCCCTGTAAGCCCCTTTTGTGTTTGTTTTGTACAGTATTGTGTATATATTTTTCCCTATTTTATAGCTTATTTCTACTTATTTCTGATTCTACAATCAGCTTTTTTTATGCAGACAAGTATAGACCCAGAACTTAACCTTTTATCCACTATCTATGACAATAATCACTTTAATGATCTAAATTGCAGATATTTTGCAGCACATGATGTAAACAATGTATTAACTCATAATCACAATATCTCTGTAATCAATTTGAACGTTAGATCCCTAGGTAAACACTTCGATGATGTTAGTGCCTTGATTGAAACTATTGGCAACAAATTATCTTTTATTATACTTACTGAAACATGGTTGAAAGAGGATACTACTCAACTCTTTAACATGCCTAACTACTCAGCAATTCACAACTGTCGTCAACTTCAGAGAGGTGGTGGCACTGCTCTTTACTACCACCAAGAACTAACATGCTTAAAAAAAATTAGAACTAGAGACTGCTATGGGGAGTATATCTTCGCCAGCTTCAGAGTCAAGGGTACCGAGTCTGTCCTGTCTGTGGGTGCAGTCTATAGAATTCCCAACACTGATGTGTCTGAATTCAACTCAAACCTTAGAAATCTAATACTTGATAACAGACTGAACAAAAACCACCTAATTATCGCAGGGGACTTTAATATTGACCTCTGCGAGCCAGAACACCCTACTGCTGTTAGCTTCCTCAACTGTATGAATTCCTGCTTCCTCATACCCTTAATCACTAGACCTACTAGAATCACTGATAGCACTGCCACGACTCTTGATCACATCTGGACCAACATAACCTCTCCGCTTACTTCAGGTATAATCACCGATAGCACTACTGACCACTACCCCACATTTCTCTTAACTAACATTAGAAAACCACCTCTAGAAACAAGGGAGTTAAGCTTTAGGCTGCACAATGAAACTGCTATAAACAATTTTATAACTGCTGCTGATAATGTTAACTGGGAGTCCGAGTTAGGTAACATAGGGGACATCAACCTAGCAGTGCAATCTTTTCTACAAACAACTCTTAGCCTTTATAACACCCACTGTCCTAGGCTTACAAAACAAGTCACAAGCAAAAGGCTTAACAATCCTTGGCTTACAAAGGGAATACTGAAATCCATTAACAAAAAACACGACCTTGAGAAGAAGTATAGGTTAGGAACTGTCTCCAAAGAATTCTCAAAGAATTACTCATTATTGCTATCTAAGATAATTAGACGAGCCAAAACTAAATACTACGAAGATAAATTTACTCAAATAAAGAGCAACATTAAACAAACTTGGAGCACAATTTCACATATATTGGGATCAAAGAAATCTTTAAATAACAAACCGACTCTCCTGTCTAATAACGATGGTCAGCTTTCAGCCTCTGATTCTGCTATTGAGTTCAATAGGTTCTTCTCTTCCATTGGTTCATCCCTTGCAAATGATATTCCATCTTCCAGTACTGACATTAAGGACTATCTTACAGGTAACTATCCACAGTCTCTGTACCTAAAGCCTATTAACTCCACTGACGTCAATGAGATAATCCTTTCCCTTAAAACCAAGTCTGGTGCCCTTGAGGAGATACCAACTTTAATTTACAAAAAAGCCTCCAGATCTTTAGCCCCTGCTATTGCTTTGCTCTTCAACAAGTCACTTGAACTCCAAACCTTTCCAGATATTCTAAAAAAAGCGAGAGTAACGCCTGTCCACAAATGTGGTGACCCCACAGATGTTAACAACTACAGACCTATATCAATCCTGCCAAACTTGTCAAAAATTTTTGAAAAACTTATATATAAGCAGCTTTACTCATATCTAGCCAAACTCAATATACTTAGCCCTTGCCAATATGGCTTCAGTCCCAAAAAAAGCAGTAACGATGCACTTATTAGTATGCTTAACTCGATTCATACAGCTCTTGATAAAAAGGAGTTCCCTGTTGGGTTATTTGTGGACCTGCGTAAAGCTTTTGATACTGTCAACCACCATAACCTTCTTCTTAAATTACATCATTATGGAGTCAGAGGACACTCCCTACAATACCTCGAGTCCTACCTTACTGACAGGCTCCAATATGTTTCTGTGAATAATACAATTTCTCCCACCCTACCCATCAACATTGGTGTTCCTCAGGGCAGCATACTTGGCCCTCTCCTCTTTCTCATCTACATTAATGACCTTCCAAATGCCTCCCAACACCTCAAACCAATTCTATTTGCTGACGACACAACCTTCATTTACTCCAGTCCTGACCCTCTTGCTCTAAATGCCACAGTAAATACTGAGCTAAATAAAGTCCATCTGTGGCTAACTGCCAACAAACTCACCCTTAACATTGACAAAACTTTTTATATTCTGTTTGGCAATAAATCCTCTAGTCATATAAATCTCAAAATAAACAATACCCAAATTTGTAACAAATTAGATGGCAAATTCCTTGGCATTCTCATTGACCACAAGCTGAATTTCCAGGGACACATTCTAAATATATCAAAAAAAGTTTCAAAAACTGTGGGTATTCTTTCTAAGATCAGATATTATGTACCACGCCCTGCCCTGGTGACTCTCTATTACTCCCTTATCTATCCTTATCTCAACTATGGTATTTGTGCTTGGGGTTCTACTACCCAAAATCACTTACGTCCTCTAATTACCCAACACAAAGCTGCTATTAGAACAATATCCAACTCTGGCCCCAGACATCACTCGGTACCCCTACTCAAATCTCTGAATATGTTAGATATTAAGTCACTGCACATTCTCTCATGTGTATTATACATATATAAAACGCTAAACTATAATGCCAATCCTGATCTCAAAAGCTTCATAGAAGGTTGTAACAGAACCCATGAGCACCACACCAGAAATAAATACAGTTTTGATATTCCTAGAGTACGTCTTAATCAAACTAGAAATGCTCTGCAAATCAAGGGGCCCAAAATGTGGAATGACTTTCCCAACCATGTTAAAGACTGTACCTCTCTCAACCAGTTTAAGATAAAAACTAAACACTACCTAATAAATTCCCTGTAATCTACCTCACTCCTCTATTGTCAACCCATGTCTGTTATTTTCTTTTTTTTTTAATCAACACTGTTTGTCAACCTATGGTATTTGTGCTGCCTTTTCAGTCATGTTCCCCCTTTTTTTATCTTTATTTGTATTTGTTCTCAACACTTTTTATTCTTTATGCTCAATTAGTATTAAGTTCTAGATATTAATGTTTTTCTTGCCCGAAACGCATTTCGTAATAGTGGCTTTAGGCATTGTATGTACTAGCTCTATCTATATATCAATCCATTAATGTAACATCACTTGTATGTATATACCTTACCTGAATAAACATCTGAATCTGAATCTGAATCTGAGTGGTATCCTCTTTCAACTATGTTTCAGTAAGTATAATAAAAGAGAATTTGTTGTCAATAGTTACAATCAAAGCACTAACATCATCGAAGTGTTTACCTAGGGATCTAACGCTCAAGTTGATTACAGAGATATTGTGATTATGTGTTAATACATTGTTTACATCATGTGCTGTAAAATATCTGCAATTTTGATCATTAAAGTGATGATTGTCATAGATAGTGGATAATAGGCTAAGTTCTGGGTCTATAATTGTCTGCATGAAAAGACTGGTTGCAGGAAAACAAGGCAAGAATGGCAAATTACTAAATAGAATTTTGATATAAAAGGGGGAAAAATATATAAACAAGACTATACAAAATGAACAAAAAAAGAAAAAATGAGGTAGCTTACAAAGGGGCTAGACACAGGCAAAGCCAGGGGTACAATGGAGTAAGGGAGTATGGCGAGGCTAGGCAACCTAGGTAGTAAATGAAATCCAAGAAAAAAGTTGAATAATAAACATAGGCAAATTTAAGTTAAAGATTATTAACTACAAGTAGTTTAGTTATGATCGTATAATTAATAAGACCTAAAAAAATATTAAAGCACTCAGTTAATTAAGTCCAATAAATGAATAGTAAAAAGTAAATTAAAAATCAATTTAAAAAGTGAAACAAAGAGACATTAGGATACCTAGCCCGCACTAGGTGACAAGTGGGTTAATTATGTCGACTCATTGGGAGTGATAATAAGGTGAGACAAACCACATTAGTTGGGGAAAGTGTTGAGGTTATCCTCATTAGCAATTGTAAACATTTTACCTACTGATGTCTTTCTGACTTTAATCATGCCATCTCTAACGAAGCACTGATGAATCGCATCTGGGTTTTGATGACGGATTTGACGCAGGCGGTAGAGGAGTTGCTGTCTTTTTCTAGTCAAGCACTCGTTGATGTAGATACCCTTTCGTTGGGATGCAGCTGTCCGGAAAGATGCGATTTCGTGGACTGGGAGGCCAATTTCAGGCGAATTTTCCTCTGGTTTTGTCTTGATGGGTTCTTTTTGCCTACTCTGTAGGCAGCAATAATGTCTGTTTTGTTTAGAGAGACCTGCAATTCTTTTTTTAAGAGATCCTGAACAATTTCAATACACTTTTCACCTTCGCTTTCCACTGGAATATCTTGGGACGACACAACTACAGAGTCAAGCAGCTTTTGCTGATCTTGTTCATCTTGGGTGACGGAACGTTGGGCAGATAAAGTATTGATACATGCAGTCATTTTGCTGAGAGCTTCCTCTTGTTTTTTTATGACTCATCAGATTTCAGACGAATGTTTTCCTCACGGAGATCATTCAAGTCATGCTGGAGTTGATCTCGGCTAGCCCTTAAGTTTCTAATATCCTCGCGGAGGAGGATTATTTCTTCTTGTTGTTGATGGAGATTCGAGCAGTTTGCTTAATTTTCAGTTTGAAGACTCAAGATAATCGTAATTTGAGCCTCAAGGACTGAGCACAACTTTTTGAACCACTGATTATCTTACCACCTGGGGAAATCCGGTGAGGGACCAGTAGCACGCTTGAATCTCGTAAACAGTGATGTAAGAGTGGTAATAGGAGAGGATTGGGAGGACAACCCTCCCTGGCTCAATGGGGTGGAGGGGAGAGCAGCACCGCCGCCACAGGCCCCAGAGCTTCCAGAGGGCAACCCGTTCTCGCAAATTCGTAAAGTCAATATTGACTTATTAACTACGTGCATAGGTGATATACTAAACATAATAGATACCCTTAAAAAGATTCATAGAAAACACCGACCTTACCTAACCTTGTTAGTATCTTAAGATAAGCAACTTATTGCTTCGTAATTACAATTATTACTTAACCTATACCTATTATAGGTTAGGTAATAATTGTAATTACGAAGCAATAAGATGCTTATCTTAACATACTAAGTAGGTTAGGTAAGGTCGGTGTTTTCTATGAATCTTTTTAAGGGTATCTATTATGTTAAGTATGTCACCTATGCACATATTTAATAAGTCAATATTGACTTATTAAATTTGCGAGAACGGGTTGCAGAGGGAGAAACACAATGACTGACAGTATTTGTCGGGATGGATGGCTTGTTAGGGGCTTTGTTGCTCTTATTTACCTGCACAGTCCTGTTCCTGGGAGACATGATAGGTCGAGGATGACTGGAGTATATGTTGTGGTGGAAACTTGCATCAGGCAGCGCGGTGGTGGGCAGAGACGGGCAGCATGCACTGGTACTCACAGCCGTAGAGTATTGTTTTGAATTTAGTTTGCGTCGGAATAAGTCGATTTGGGTTGGTTACTTTGATTGTGCTATGACATTGTGACGATAATCTCCTTCAAGAGATTGAGCCTGCTCTTCCCTCCAAAATTACGTCTTCACAATTATATAAAAAGACTATGGAAGAAATGTCCAACAACGACAACACCACCAGCAAGGCTTGCCAGGGTGAGCAGAAACGTATACAGCCAGCCACCTGTTCGAACTCCAACCACCAAACTACCCGTTGATCGCTACGACTCCGCTGATTGGTCGCCGGTCTGGCTGCACCTGCACTCGCCCCCCAATACTACCTGATGTCTGGGGTCGCCCCAACATCAGTCCTCAGAATGTTCAGTGCTTTCGTAGCCAGCACTCCTCCCAGCTAGACGTTAGCGTGTACTGAGAGAGGTGGTGGCTTTAAGCCAATATTCCAGCACCTCCCACTTACCTTTGTGTTGCACTTCTTGTTATTTTGCCTTAACGTAACTTTTCATTGTGTCATTTAAGTATTCTTATTATTTTGATTCATTGATTTTATTATAAGAATTTGTTTGTGAATTATTTTCATGTTTTGATTTATTTAACGTAATTAAAATTTCATTGTTAAAGTTTACTTGTGTTTTGTGTGTCTTCTCCTTACCTTACCACAGACGAGTTCCAGTTTTTCTATTTTTTTTTTTATAACTATGTGACGAGGCCATACCCCTAGCCTTAAACAGCCGAACACCAACGCGTTACCGTCACAAGTTATATGGGGGCCTGTCCTAGGAGCTTCACTCAGGTACTGGTGCCAAGTGGTAATTTATGGTAAGCGTATTTAACTCTGTTAACGTAGCTTTACTATTTTTCATTCAATTTCATTTTTTATAAGGTGCGGTGTATTGTGCATTACGAGAGTAACATATAGTGAAGGTGAGACAACTTTGGATTACGTGGTGACTGTAGGCCTCAGTCATACTCTTAATTGGTCATCTCTCCCTCCATGTTATTACTCGTATTTACCATCTATGTCCCTTGAATATTTCTCATTCTGACAGATCATCATATTGGTACCCTGGTACTGTGGTCTGCCCTGGGTCAAGAGTACCCAATCTTCTGCAATCTGACTGTAGGAGGACAAAGAGGGCCATAGTTCCTCTAGCTCGAACTTTAGTTGCTGAATTGGGACCTCAGCAACAGTTCTCGTCACCAGTTGACACCTCGCACCCCTACACGTCAGTCAGAGATGATGATACATACAACGGTAGGGAATTAGCTTATTTTTTCAGAGCACAAAAGTTCGCTAATTCTGTAAGTATCATATTAAATTCAGTAGGAAAAACTTGCTTTATGTCCTATAGAGACTTGGCAAGGTATGCCTACATCCTTGGACTACCAATTTTACTTTTGAAGCATTTAACTGTTTCATTTGTTTTCGAAACTTTGTTTCATTTGTTAGTAGGATTTTCTTGCCCTTATTCTCTTACATGAGTACCGGGTACAAGATTTCCTGCGCCCTTGCTTTAATTTAACCGTTTAATATCTTTCACTTAACGTTAATTGTTAAAGATCACACAGGATAGGTACCAGTTGCCACGTTGTCCTGTTTCTGACATTTCATTATTGAACATTCGTGTACCTTTATTTGCTAATTTCACCATGTTTCGTCTCCAAACTTTCCGTGCAAATCCAGCAGGTGAAATAGGGACTTTGAGTCGTGCCAAGAGGACTGAACTACAAACTCTTGCACATGAGTATCAACTAGAAGTTCCTTATCAAGCCAACAAAAATGACCTACACAACCTGTTGCTGGATTACTATTTAGAGCAAGGTAAGATAGACTCTGAAACTCATGAAACTTACTATATTGCAGATAAAACTGATTTGGCAACGCTGAAACTCAAACTAGAGCTGGCCAAGATTGAACGTGAGCAGCAAAGGGAAGCCCTCGAACAACAAGAACGAGCAGCTGCCATACGAAGAGAAGAACAAGAACGCGGACTCGCCCTCCAGGAACGTGAGGTTGCACTACTCCAGGAGCGGGAACGCGTACGGCTTGAAACCAAACAACGCGAGTTGGAAATGCAACGTGAACATGACAAGCAACAAGCGACTCTGGCTCTTGAGTGTCGTCAACGGGAATACACGTTGGAAACTTCACACCTCGCTCAACGCCAGCAAGCTACTGCCAATCTTCCCGTCAGTTTTAATATATCACATGCAAGTAAGTTAATGCCATCCTTTGTAGAAGCAGAAGTTGATGTGTTCTTTACCACCTTTGAAACCCTTGCTAATCAACTCAGTTGGCCTGTCGACCAATGGGCCACACTTCTCAGAGTCCATCTTACAGGTAGAGCTGCAGTCACACTCAGTACTTTGGCGTCTGAGAATGACTACTACACTCTGAAACAAGCAGTGTTGGACGCCTACCTCCTCTCTACTGAAAGTTATAGAAGGAAATTCCGTGACCACCTGAAGGCAAGTACCACTACCTTCCTCGAGTTTGCTAACACGAAACGGAGGTATTTCATGAAATGGCTGGAAGCAGCACATGTCTCTACTTTTACAGAACTCGTCAACCTGATGCTTGTTGAAGAATTCTTGAGACGTGTGCCGCCTCCTGTCCGCCTCTACTTAGCAGATAAAGAAGAAACCGACTACCTGAAGTGTGCTAAGTCGGCTGACACTTACAGCCTCATCCACCGGCTGACACCTGAACCATCCTCCAGTAAGAAGTCGTGGTACAGTTACGAGAAGGTGAGCCCCGATCAAGCTGGTTCACAACTGTACTGCAAGTATTGTAGACTCTATGGACATACCATAGACAAGTGTGGTAAGTCTCAATACAAGGGAACCACTGACCAACAACGACCCAAACCAACTCCTCCTAAGTCCGGTAAGCCTGTGATGAATGTTGGTGTTGATGTTAATGATCTTTCTCTTTTCAGTAACCACCTGTATACTGGAACTGTCTCTGCCAACGGTTCAAATCCGGAGGGACGTTTCAAATTGAAGATCTTGAGGGACACAGCGGCTCTACAATCGATCATCTTGAAGTCGGCTGTGCCCAACATAGTCTACACCGGGGAAACAGTCTTCATCACTGACCTCACTGCTACCACTCCATACCCTCTCGCCAGAGTCCACCTGGATTGTCCCTACGTGAACGGGGAAGTCCAAGTCGCCGTCAGGGAAAAGCCTTTTCCCATGCCTGGAGTGCAACTTCTCCTAGGCAACGACTTGGCAGAAGACCTGCAACCGACCAACCTGATCGTCATGGACAAACCCCAGGTGTGTAACTCTGTGCCCAGAAACCCTATTCTTGAGTATGTTCCAGCAGAGGTTCAAGAGAGTGATGAAGTTTCTCCTCCGGTTCTCGTGACCACCCGTGCACAAGCCGCACGTCCACAGCCAGCTGACTCTACTGCTACCGCTGTCCCTCAAGACCCTCAGAAACTACCCCCGCATCTGACCAAGTTGGAGTTCTGTAAGTTGCAGAGGGAAGATCTTACTTTAACACCATTGTTTTTCCAGGCTGAGACTCAACCCGACAGTATTCCTGGGTTCTTCCTAGAGAACGACTTGCTCTACCGCAGATATAGACCCAGTAAACTGAAGGAGGAGGACGATTGGGCCAACACCGAACAACTTGTGATTCCCACCAGCCTGCGGCCCACTATTCTACACCTGGCCCACGGAGCATTCTCCCACTACGGCTTCAACAAGACTTACCATGGGATTCGTCAAGACTACTACTGGCCAGGTATGGTAAACAACGTCAAACAGTACATAAAACAGTGTCATACATGTCAGATGGCAGGCAAACCGAACGTCTCCATTCCCAGAGCACCACTGATTCCCATACAGGTGCCTGTGGAACCTTTCCACAGACTCATAATAGACTGTGTTGGTCCTTTACCTCGGACCAGTTCAGGTAACGCCTACATCCTAACCATCCTGTGTCCTACCACCAGATTTCCCATAGCAGTTCCAGTGAAGAACATCACGGCTGCTACGGTTATCAAACATCTATTGAAGATCTTCACTCAATACGGATTTCCCAGGGAGATTCAAAGTGACTGTGGCACCAACTTCACCAGTGATCTCTTCAAAAGGACACTGGAGGAGTTCAACATCAAACAGGTATTGTCCAGCCCCTATCATCCTGCTTCACAGGGTTCTCTTGAACGTAGTCATCAGACCATCAAAGCACTCTTGAAAAAGTTTTGTAGTGAAACCTCAAAGGATTGGGATAAGCAGATTGACCTAATAATGTGTATTTTCAGAAGTCTCCCCAATGAGTCCCTAGGAGTATCTCCTTATGAGATGCTCTACGGCCGTAAGTGCCGTACTCCCCTTAAGGCTTTCAAAGACTCTCTCAGAGATGCCACCTTCAGTGAGCATCAGAATGTGCCCCAGTTTCTTCAAAACCTTCAGCACATTCTAGAGAGAGTCCACCGCTTTGCTCATGATAATCTATTGAAAGCCCAGGTGAGAATGAAGACTCATTACGACCAGACCAGCAAAGTAAGAAAATTCAAGCCGGGAGACTTCGTCCTTGCTTATTTCCCTATCCCAGGTTCACCTTTACAAAACAGATTTTCAGGACCCTACTGCGTCAAAGAGTGCAGGAATAATAATAATTATGTGATAGAGACTCCAGATAGGCGGCGGAAGACCCAGCTGTGCCACGTCAACCTCCTGAAGCAATATAATGGTACTCCTCCCACTGTCTTGACTAACTATTCCACATTCACAGAACCCTACATCCACAGTGAGACCTTCCCAGCTTCTCCTCCCGAAAGCACTGACAAGGAGTCAGCGCTTTCTAATTCCGAAATCCTTAATGATCTTCCCAAATACTTTCAGGATAATCATAGTGCACCTCTCGTCAAGATCTTCAGAGAACATCAAGAGTTGTTCAGAGATGATCCCCAAGAGTGTAATGTTACCCAGCACGACATCCAACTGCTCCCCGACACCCGGCCGATTCGTCAACCCTTCTACCGAATCAGCCCGAGCAAGAAGGAAGTCGTGCGTGCTGAGGTGCAGTACCTCTTGGACCATGGACTGGCTACACCTTGTGAGTCCCCCTGGGCCTCGCCTTGTATCTTGGTGCCCAAACCCCAAGGTAAGGTGCGGTTGTGCACTGACTATCGAAAACTGAACTCTGTCACTGTCAAGGATGCTTACCCTTTGCCAAGGATAGATGACATCCTTGATGCCATTGGTAGTGCCCAGTACTTGTCCCAAGTGGACTTGCTTAAGGGGTACTATCAAGTGTGTCTAACGGAGCGCGCTAAAGAAATATCTGCCTTCATCACTCCTTTTGGACTTTTCAGATATGAACGCCTTCCTTTCGGACTATGTAATGCCCCGGCCACCTTTCAAAGAGCTGTCAACCGTGTCATCCAGGGCTTGGATAACACATACGCCTACCTGGACGATATCGTCGTAGCCTCCAACTCCTGGAGTGAACATCTGCTCCAGCTGCGACGTCTGTTCTCCAAGCTCCTGACAGCCGGCCTCACCATCAACCTGGGCAAGTCCACTTTCGCGAAAGGTAAAGTGCGTTATCTGGGTCATGTTATTGGGAGTGGCAGCATAGCTCCGTTAGACTCACACACTCAAGCCATCCTACAGTATCCACAGCCTACCACCAGGAAGCAGCTCCTGCGCTTCCTTGGTCTTGCCTCTTACTACCGTAGGTTTGTGAGGAATTTCAGTACAGTCGCCACACCTCTAATTCTATTAACCAGTCCCAAGCAACGGTATAATTGGACCATGCAGCAAACCGTTGCTTTTGAACAACTCAAATTCCTCCTCTGTTCTAACCCCATTCTCGCCTCTCCAGATATCACCAAGCCTTTCGTCCTTCATGTCGACGCCAGTGGTACCGGCGTTGGTGGTGTCCTGATGCAACTACGAGGCGAGGAGGTTCTACCTGTCAGCTACTACAGCTACAAACTGAAACCACACCAGAGGAACTACAGCACTATTGAAAAGGAGCTACTATCCATCGTCCTGAACCTCCAACACTTCGCTCCGTACCTACAAGGCGCCAGGTCTACCACCATCTTCTCAGACCACAACCCTCTCCGCTTCCTACATCAAGCCCAATTCACCAACCAGCGTCTTCTACGATGGGCTCTGTATTTACAAGACTTCAACCTGGAGATCCGCTATATCAAGGGTTCTGACAACACCATAGCCGATGCCCTCTCCAGAGTTTATGAAGTAGAAGCAACTCCATCCATTACTCCACCACATAACGACGTACTTCTTCCAGAACCGCAGGCTTCGGGGGAGAGTTGTGACGATAATCTCCTTCAAGAGATTGAGCCTGCTCTTCCCTCCAAAATTACGTCTTCACAATTATATAAAAAGACTATGGAAGAAATGTCCAACAACGACAACACCACCAGCAAGGCTTGCCAGGGTGAGCAGAAACGTATACAGCCAGCCACCTGTTCGAACTCCAACCACCAAACTACCCGTTGATCGCTACGACTCCGCTGATTGGTCGCCGGTCTGGCTGCACCTGCACTCGCCCCCCAATACTACCTGATGTCTGGGGTCGCCCCAACATCAGTCCTCAGAATGTTCCGTGCTTTCGTAGCCAGCACTCCTCCCAGCTAGACTCTAGCGTGTACTGAGAGAGGTGGTGGCTTTAAGCCAATATTCCAGCACCTCCCACTTAACTTTTGTATTGCACTTGTTATTTTGCCTTAACGTAACTTTTCATTGTGTCATTTAAGTATTCTTATTATTTTTGATTCATTGATTTTATTATAAGAATTTGTTTGTGCATTATTTTCATGTTTTGATTTATTTAACGTAATTAAAATTTCATTGTTAAAGTTTACTTGTGTTTTGTGTGTCTTCTCCTTACCTTACCACAGACGAGTTCCAGTTTTTCTATTTTTTTTTTTATAACTATGTGACGAGGCCATACCCCTAGCCTTAAACAGCCGAACACCAACGCGTTACCGTCACAGACATGCTTGGACTCCATGTACTTAGCTGCCTGTGGGTGGCGGTCTACATCATCTGGCGGTAGTTTAAGGGCTGAAATACAGCGTAGAGTGAGGAGCGTGGGTAGCGTGCACTCAACAACGTCGGCTGTCTGCCGGAAAAGGAATGGGGCTCCCTCTGCTTCTTTCCATAGGTTATGCCAAAAGGTCTTGGGCACTCCTGCAACTTTCCGTAGGGTTTTCCAAAAGATCTGGGGCACCTTGCATCTTTCTGTAGGTTATACCAAAAGGTAGATCTATTTTGAATTTCCCCTAACATGATTGTTCCAACCAGGCATACTACTTCTTTTATTGGTTATAAGATAAATACTGTCTTCCCCTGCCCTATCTAGCACTGAAACGACTGATGTGAAAAAGTCCTTGAGATTGTTCTGATGCAAATTGTACTGAATAATATTGCAAGCAATTGCATCACTTGTGATTTGAGTATTGGTTAAGCAGGCATTTAAACTTATCCAGGTCAGCAAGAGTGGCCTTCCTACGTTTAGGTGTGTTCTAGGGAGGTTTATGTTTTCTTTGGCAGCAGCAACTTGTGAGTGAGGTATATTGGAGGTGGCCATGGCAGGATGATACCAGGACAGGTTGTCATCACTGACAGCCTTATACTTAAAGGTGTGACCAGTTATATCATCAATAAGAAAATGATCAATATGAGACCTTCCATTCCTATCTCATGACATAAAGCTATAGTAATAGTAAATAAATCATTAATAGCAGGATTATGTAAATTTTCAGCATCCATGAATTCATTAAACAAATTTAAGTATACATCTTAGCGGGTAAAATCAGTGTTAAAAATCACCTACCACCCCATGAGTTCAGCATTATGACACAAATTAGTCAATTGATATATTTCTGATCATATATCTCCATACTCATCTGCACAGTTGATATTACTTGTGAAACCATGCATATACACACACACATAATCAAATACTGCTGAGCACCTTTCAGGCCCCTGAGCAAAGGGGCTTGACACCTGAGTGGACAGCACATCGGATTCGTAGTCCTGAGGTTCCGGGTTCGATCCTTGGTGGAGGCGGAAACAAATGGGCAGAGTTTCTTTCATCCTGATGCGTCGTTTCACCTAGCAATAAATATGTACCTGAGAGATAGACAGCTGCTACAGGCTGCTTCCTTGGGATTGTGTAACAAAAAGGAGGCCTGGTCGAGGACCGGGCCGTGGGGGATGATAAGCCCCGAAATCATCTCCAGATAACTATAGGACACAAGTATAGCAGGAGTGAGCCCTGATACAATATTGACAACCTCAACTTTACATTGCATATTGTTATGCCCAGGATAGCAGCAGCATCATAGGGTCTTCCAGGACCTGACCAGTCAATAGACATGTCAATACTGGCAGTGGAAAAAGAACTATCAATAAATTTGAAGTGGTTTTGAAATTCATAAGATGTAAGCCAGTGTTCTTGCAAAACAAGAATATTTTGCACATACCAAAATGCTTTTAACGTTCATATATTCAGGGTTTGTTATTTCTCTAATTACCTTAATAACCGGGAATTATAACTTTACAAATACTGAAGCATTGTCATGGGGGTAAATAAACCATATTACGTGAAGATCATTTATGTGCTAATTAAAACAACACTTATAGTAAGAGGACAGTAAATTGGAATGTTGAGACAATTGTCAAGTAATAATAATATAATAATTAACAGGTTTTAAGAGCCATCTATTGCACATTATTCTATCTATAAATAATCTGAACTAATAATAGAGCCTAAATAAATAATAATTAAACATCATTCACACCCATCAAGACAAGAAATTAAACGACCAATCAAAACCATATAGGTTACTCCTACACCTCATAATACAGGCCAATAATGATCATAAATATACTTATCAATTAAACAATATTCAAACTTAGGACTTTACATCAATTTTTTTAAATCACTAATTTAGAAGCAGAAATCCTTTTATATTAATAAATTTGTCAGATTAAGGCATTTGTAAACAAATGAAATAAATAATAATAATTAAGCTTTTGATGAAATACTCCGCATTATAATACAAATTCCGGAGTCACTCAAATAAATGCAAAGTTTTGGTTTATAAAATACCAGATATAAGATAATACAAATATCAGAATCAGGCTAATATTATTGCCAGATTCATATACAGTACTGTGTGTGTATATATAAAGTAGCAAATTGCTTGCTACTTATACATATGTAATTGCCAGATTCATATATATATATATATATATATATATATATATATATATATATATATATATATATATATATATATATATATATATATATATATATATATATAGTGCACTTGACAGGGTGTGAAGTGACTTAGACTTAATATCTAAAATATTCAATGATTTAGATTTAAGAAAAGGGGGGGAGGGCAGAATGCAATGCTGTCTGTGGCTTCAGTTTGTTATTGTTCTAATTGATGATTTGTCTTGAGTAATTAGAGATCATAAATAATTTAGGGAGAACCCCAGGCAATGATACCAAAATTGTGATAAGGAAAGACGAGAGGCCAATAAAGCTTAACCAAGGTAGAGGGTGACGTACATAATATCTGATTTAGAAAAGAATGCCAAGTGATTTTAAAATATTTTTTAGCTATAATTTGTATGTGACACTGGAAATTCAGCTTTTTATCAATGAGAACATCATGGAATATACTATCTACTTTATTACCAATCTGGATATTGGCAATTCTTAGGATTGGAGAAAATGAGGGTTGTGTAAAAAGCAAATAAAACTGGCTTGAGGTATTGAGAGGCATTCGGAATGTCATTAATGTAAATGAGAAAGAGTAGGCAAGTAATTATCAACAGAGGGCACCAAGCCCGGAAGGCTACGAAGCACCATCAACTGTGTGGAATATAAAAAAAATGGTAAATATCACTAAGGATGCCAATTCGAGAACAAAAGTGCATAAGGCAGACAATATCAAAGGTATCTGATTCCTCAAGGATTCTATCGAGGAACAAGTGACTACGAGGGACAGTCAGGAAACAAGACACACACACCTCCTGGAAGTACAATACAATACAATACAATTTTATTTAGGTAAGGTACATACATACAATAAATATTTACAAGGATTGTTTAACTTATAGGTATAGCTAGTACATACAATGCCTAAAGCCACTATTACGCAAAGCGTTTCGGAAGTCAGGACATTCGACAAGGATATGCACAACCGTAAGAGGGACAATGCAGTTTGGAAAATAAAGAGAAGGGCGGCACTCCATTAAGTGCCTATGAATTAAACATAAATGTAGGGACATTTATGGCTAATACGTAATCTCATCAGAGCCATTTCTCACCACCAATTATGGTGATGGGAGGAGGGCCATGGGGACACACTACCTTTAAGAGTATGCAGTTTGTCACGAGTAACAGAAGACCAACAATCCTGTCAATGGGTAAGGATGGAGGAATGAATAACTGGGTAGAAGTCAGAATAAGGAACACCTTTAAGGGAGATGGGGCAAGTGCAGATAGCCTCCTTAGTGACAGAGTCTGCACACTCATTTAAGGACACACAAATATGGCTGGGAAACCGGCAAAATTCCACTGTCTTAAATCTATTGGAGATAAACAGCCAATGTTGAATTTCGACTACAACCGAATGAACTGGATTAAAGGGCTCCAGAGCCATGAGGGCACTGTGAGAGTCAACTACAACAATAAAGGAAAATTGACAGCAAGAAAGCTGTTGACAAAGAGCATACAAAATAGCACAAAGTTCTGCTGTGGAGATGCTAGTCTCTGGAGGCAGGCGACACATAGGTGTGGTGAGGAAAAACAACAGAGTAGGCTACACCATCTGCAGACTTTGACCCCATCTGTGAAGATGGAAATGGAGCAGAAGTGTGAAGAAAAGTGTGCAAGGAAAAGTACGACATAAGCGAGAGTGAGGAGGGTGTTGTACGGACTGTGCAATGTAGCAAAGACAGTAGCGATCATGGCGATCCTGTAGATACAGTATGCCTGTTTCATCATACCGACTTAGGGTAGGAGTCAAACGCAAGGCACCAGAGCTGAGGTATAACCCATTATGGTGCAGAGCATCAAGACAGCAAAGAGTAGGAGAGGCAGACGAGTAAGCAAGACAACCATACCTGAGTTTAGACAGCACGAAGGTGGAGCGTGCTTGTATCAGCTCCCCAGGAAGTATAACTTACCTTAAGTAAATTAAGGACCTTAGAGCATCCAACTCAGAGGTTAGAGATATGGGGAGACCAAAACAAACGAGTTTCAAAGATTAACTCCATAAGTTTAGCAAAATCTTTGCACAAAAGGGGATTACCATAAAGTGACAAAGGGGGATGAAGAACGACCTACATCCGAGGAAAAGTCATCGCAAAAGTTTTAGTTGTAGAGAACTTGATGCCATGATTGGTGTCCCAGGATGACACGGCATCAATCGCAAGTTGAAGTCGCCGTTGAAGGAAAGGCAAGTCATCACCTTGACAGCAATGGGTAAGATTGTCAACATAGAGAGCTGATGAGATTCCAGAGGGAAGGGAGTAAAGAAGACCACTGAGGGCAACCAGGAAAATTAGTAAGTGCTCAGAACACTACTGTGAGGTACACCTTCATATTGCCGTAAAAAGGCAGAATGGTACAAACCATCACTAAAGGAACGATTAGAGCGGAAGCTTCGTAGGAAGAGGAAGAGATTACCACGAATGGAGTTGGGACAAAATATGGTATCTCCAGGTGGTGTCATATGCCTTTTCCAGGTCAAAAAAAGGACAGCAACAACAGAGGTGTTTGCAGTAAAAGCAGTACATATATAGACCATGTTCACCAAGACATCAGTCATGACACTTGTAAAAGCCAAATTGAGAAGGTAAGTGGTGGCGATAGTGTTCTAAGAACAACATCATAAGGACATTGAACATACGTTCAAAGAGTTTGCAGATGCAACTCGTGAGGGCAATGGGGCAGATGTCCTTAGCAGCTATCCCTAGAGACCCTGGTTTCTGAATAGGAAAAACCACCACCTGAAGCCAGTTCTCAGGGACAGATGATGACTGCCAGATAAGGTTAAACAGATTCAGTATATACTGAAACCATGCATTGAGAGAGGTGACATTCATTAGGAGATGTTTTGCTTTCTGAGCCCGCTGCCATAGAACCGCAGAGTCAGGGCAGACTGGTGTTCGGAGAGAGAGATCATTATAGAGAAGCTGGAGATGCATGCGAAAATCTATAGGACAAGATTCATGAAGGTGCTTATGAATAAGGAAAGATGGAGGAAGACTAGAACTGGAGCCACCAGTCGAAAAAGGGGAACACAGTTCGGTGGCGACTGACACAGGATCCGCACAATAGAATCATGGAAGTGAAGGACTGGTGAGACATCTGGAACAAACTTACCCGCAATCTTACAGGTTTTCTTCCAGATCCGGGGCAGAGGAATATCAGACGTAATGGTGGAGACAAAGGTTTCCAACTCTCAAGTTTAACCGTACGGACCGCAGTCACCTTATAAAACAAAAGAAAACAGCCGTCTGTCTGCATCTGTCTTTCTTCCAGGCTGCACTCTTACAGAGGACAGTCGAAACACCCAGCATTCCACCTGGGAACGCACTTCCGCATTTCCCTGGAGGTAGAGCAAGGAATAGAGTGGAGGGCAGCATCTAATATGGTGTGATGAAAAAGGAGTAGGGCTCGACGGTGAGGCAGATAGGAGAGGTCAGAAAGAGTACCATGTAGAGTGAATAGATTCCAGTCAGCCTTGGCAAACTGCCACCTAGGGAAGGAGAGAGAAGGGTGAAAAGAGAAAAAGGTGACAAGGATGGGGAAATGGTCACTGTTATAGAGGTCACGAAGAACCCGAAACGTGAAATCTAAATAAAGAGAAGACGAAAAAGAGGGAGGTGGTGATGAAGAAGAGGAACTACAGGAGGGGTAAAAGTCAAAGCATGACAAGAGGCGAGAGGAAGGATGTTGCAAGGACCGCGCAAGATATCAAAGACAGTCGCGATCACGGCGATCCTGGAAAGATAGGAAGGCAGTATCAACATATAAGTTGAGGGTGGGAGTCGAACGAAAGGCACCAGAGCTGAGGCGCAACCCAGTATGGTGCAAAGCATCAAGACGACGAAGAGTAGAAGGAGACGAGTAAACAGGGCAACCATAATCGAGTTTAGACAGGACGAGAGACGAATGTAAAGAGAGGAGTGTGCAGCTATCAACTCCCCAAGAAGTATGGGACAAAACCTTAAGGATGGTAAGGGTCTTGGAGCATTCAACTCGGAGGTAAGAGATATGAGGCGACCAAGACAAACGAGTGTCAAAGATTAACCCCAAAAGCTTAGTGGACTCCCTGAACACAAGGGGATGACCATAAAGCAAAAGAGGGACAAAGAATGACATGCTTCTGAGTAAAAGTCATAGCACAAGTCTTAGACATAGAGAACTTGAAGCCATGATGAGTGGCCCAAGATGACATGGCATCAATCGCAAGTTGAAGCCACCGTTGAAGGAGAGGCGAATCATCATCCCGACAGCAAAGGGTAAGATCGTCGACATAGAGAGCGAAGAAAACGCCAGAAGGGAGGAAAAAAAGACCATTGAGGGCAACTAGAAAAAGAGTAGTGCTCAGAACACTACCTTGGGGTACACCCTCATATTGCCTAAAAGGGGCAGAGAGAGTGGCACCAAGCCTAACTCGAAAGAAACGAGAGATAAAGCTTTGGAGGAAGAGAGGGAGATTACCCCGAAGGCAAGATGAATGAAGTTGTGACAGAATATGGTATCTCCAGGTGGTGTCATAAGCCTTTTCCAGGTCAAAGAAGATGGCAACAACAGAGGTCTTCGCAGCAAAAGCAGTACAAATATAGACCTCCAAGTTCACCAGGACATCTGTTGTGCTGCGGCATTTGCGAAAACCAAATTAAGAAGGGGAGAGGTGGTGAGTATTCTAAAAAACCGCATCAGACAAACATTAACCATACGTTAAAAAGAGTTTGCAGACAACTCATGAGGGCAATAGGGTGGAAGTCCTTAGGGAATGTCCTGAGAGACCCTGGAAACATAACAGGGAGGACGGGGAGGACAACGGCATCGACCCAGTCCTCAGGTACTGAAGACGACTCATAGACCCGATTATACAGACTCAGTAAATACCGAGACATGCATAGAGGGATGTGGTGAAGCATCTCATAATGAATGCCATCGGAACCTACTGCCATAGAACCACAGAGGGACCGGGCAGACTTAAGTTCAGAGAGAGAGAAGGGATCGTTATAAGGAAGGCTGAGATGAGTGCAAAAATCTAAAGGACGAGATTCAAGAACAGGCTTATGAAGAAGGAAAGATTGAGGAAGATGAGAACCAGAGCTAACAGACGAAAAGTGGGAACCCAGTTTGGTCGCAACGGGTCCACCACAAGAGTACCACGGAGGTGGAGGACCGGCGAGACATCAGAAGCAAACTTACCCACTATCTTGCGAATACCCCTCCAGATCTGCGGCAGAGTATTTTCGGACGTAATGGTGGAAACATAAGACCTCCAACACTCACGTTTACCTGTACAGATGGTCCTACGGACCACTGAACTCGCCTTCCGAAACAAAAGACAAGAATCAGCCATCTGCCGGCGGCGATGTCTCTTCCAGGCTGCACGCTTATAGCAGACAGCCCAAGCACAGTCCACATTCCACCAGGGAACGCACTTCCATGTTTCCTGAGAGGTAGAGCGAGGAATAGAGTGGAGGGCAGCATTGAAGATGGTGTCATGAAAAAGGAGGAGGGCGCGAGGGAGAAGCAAAATGGAGAGGTCGGAGAGAGTAGCACAGAGGGTAAATTGATGCCAGTCAGCCTCGGCAAACCGCCACCTAGGGAAGGAGAGGGGAGGGTGAAAAGAAAAAAGGTAACAAGGATGGGGAAATGGTCACTGCCATGGAAGTCATCAAGAACCTGCCATGTGAAATTCAAGTAAAGTGACAACAAGCAAAGAAAAAATCAAGACAGGAAAGGGTGCAGTCCAAGAGTCCAAATGAGTGGGCTCATCAGAATTCCTAAGAGACAGGGAAGAAGAGAGGATGAGCGGTTCGAGAAGGCGACCCCGGGTGCTTGTCAGAACATCACCCCAGAGGGTATGTCGACAACTGAAATCACCCAGCAGGAGCACAGACTCTGGCAAGGAGTCCACTAGGTGTTTAAGATCGGGAAGAGAAAGGGGCACATTTGGGGGGAGATAAATGGAACAAACTGTGTACCATTTACGCACAAAGACACGGGCAACAGAACATTGGAGAGGTGATGGAAAAAGTAAGGGGATGAAGGGAACATCAGAACGAATCAAAAGCAGAAAAGTTATTGGTCCCAGCAAAATCTGAAGAGGGGGGGGGGCAGGGGGAGAGAAAGGAGTAATCACGGAAGCGACCAGGACGAGCACCAAGCATCGGCTCCTGGAGACGGACACAAAGGAGCGAAAACTGTGAAATCAAAAGTTGGAGTTTATGGAAATTGGCGTAATATCCATGAATATTCCATTGAAGAACAGACATCGACAAAAAGAGAAAGGACAGGAACAGAGAACAATGAAGAAAAAAGGTTAAAATGGAACACAGCATGTCAAAGAAGTGCAGGATCAGGATCAGGGTCAGCGAAGTCAGGGATAGTGGGCATGGGTAAACTGAGTAAAGATGGAGGGAAGGGAGTGGGAGGACAGACCACAGGCAGATGAGCAGGGTCCAGAGGAGGAGGCAACCGAGAGGGACTGTCAAGGACAGCAGGAGGGGCAGAAACCGGGGAGCACACCTCAGCAAGGGCAGGAACCGAGAGGGTAGCAGGGGCCAAAGAAACCTCCAAAGCAGGAACAGGGGGCTCGACCACCGAAATGGGAGAGGTGGAGTGATAGTCAGAGGTAGGGGGCGAGGATGAAAGTGAAGCTTTCTTACCAGCCAGGGAGGAGGAAGGAGATAAGCCAGGCTTTCGCTTCTAACTCAGAGACAGGTGTTCCAGCAGCAACGTACTGGGCAACAGACTCAAACGTCTCAACAGAAGAAGAATGAGAGCGAACAACACGATGATCACTAGGAGAAGGATGGACATCAGCCTGCACAGACAGGCGGCGTGGAGAGCTAAGAGAGAGAGGAGAAGGATGGGAAGGAGGATCAAAGGGAGTTGAGAAAGAAGACACAGGAGACATGACAGACTGGGTAGAAAGAAGGGGAACCCCAGACAGAGAACCAGGAGGGGGACCCTTCGGGTCAGAATGTAAAGGAACAGGGGAGCAGGCGGTGAGCGTATCTGGGTCTAAGGCCTGGAAACTGTTGTGAGACTGAGGAAGGTGGGAAGGACGAGGAGAGGAAGAGTGCAACACGTGAGCGTAAGAAACCCCAGCGAAAGGGGAAGGAGGGGGATGGTGAACTTGGCGCCTCGCCTCAGGAAAAGACAAATGTTCCCAGTGCTTCAAGTTGAGGACAGCTGCCTCATGTTTGTAATGGATACACGCGCGAGAGAAGGTAGGGTGGGCATCACCGTAATTGAGGCAGCGAGCCTGGGGAGAAATGCACTCCGACTTAAAGTGACCTTCGTTCCCACACATAGGGCAGACAGAGAGAGAATACTGGAGCATTTGAGGGCACCATGTCTGAACTTCCAGCATTTATTACAAAGCCGAGAAGAGGGTATGTACTCCTGAATGGAGCATCTGGCACCAGCAAGAATAACAGAGGGCGGAAGTGTCCAACCATCAAAGGTAATTTTCACAAGCCGAAGGGACAGACGGTGACGGCCACGAGGGGGTCGTGAACGTGTAAACCTGGAGAACAGAATGGTCTTGAGCCTCGAGGACATGTTTAATATCCTCGTGGCAGTCCTTGAGGTTCCTAATACCGGTTGTAACATGGTGTGGGAGGAGAACAGTGCCAACACTGGCACTTAACTGAGCATTCTTGGAGACCCGAACAGGGGGGTCACCTCAATGTAGGACAAAGGCGCCAAGTGGACAGCTGCATCCCAAGAAGAAGCAGCAACAACATGCGTACCGAGATGGGTGGGGTTAAAAGTAACAGAGGCATCTACTGAATCAACAAGGTGCCTATGGAGGGAGAAATTGTCAGGAGTAGAATCTAAATGATGGAGGTCAAAGTACTTAGTCCACGTAGCAAGATCAAACAAGGCATGGTATGAATTGGTATGGGAAGGAAGCATGCGAGAGCAGCCATGGCGGGGACGGTGGTGAGAACCCTCTAGAGAGAGAGAGGGGGGTCATAAGGTGCAGTAGTCACAATGAGAGATGGAATCGTACTAGGGGACGAGGTAGTCACCACAGGGGGCTTGGGGCTCAACCCAACCACAGAAGAGGAAGGGGAGCGGGGGAGTAGTCCAGTCTGGGCCCAATGTAGCGGGGGCTACAGAGCCCAGTCTTCCAGCACAGTCCGACTCAGGGGCCTGGTCACCCACCCCCCATGAGCCTGGGAAAGAGAAGTCGTTTCATTATCCATGCAGCAGTCTTTCTAAAAGTTTGGGGCCTGGAACCAAGGGATACCACCTACCAGGGCAGCCAGGGAGGCTGAGCGCGGGCCAGTGCAGGAAGGGTGCATCGTCCCCAGCGGTGCCTCCCCCCTTTTTAACAAGGAGTCCTACTGCATAGTTCATTCTCCCACACTGGTGCAAAGACCCCACTCCCCCTATTGCCCCAGCCTGGACACCCAGCCATCCACTCAGGGCTACCCCTCCAGCGGGCAGTCCGATGGCTCACAAGCCCCCTACGTGGTGCCCATCTGCATGTACAACACACAAAGAGGGGACAGGAGAGGGGGCAAAGGCAACCCTCACTAGTCCCAGGGTGGTGTACATGAGCCCCTCACCATGACAAGGTGACACCACAGAGGGAAGAGGCGAGAAGAGCAGATGTACTCCTGAATACAGCATCTGGCACCAAGAGTTACGGAAGACGGAAAGGACCTATCAAAAGTGATTTTCATTACACAAAGAGACTGGCCACGACGACCACGAGGGAGAGCGAGTAACATATTAATAAGGAGGATAGAATGGCCTTGGGCCTCAAGGACATGTTTATTATGGTAGTCTTTAAGTTCCTTATCACCAGTCGCTACATGGTATGGGAGAATAACTGTGCCAATCCTGGTATTTATTTAACCAGGCATTTTTTGATATTCGAACCGGTGTCTCCCCAATGCAGGACAACGAGGCTAAGTGGACAGCTGCTTCCCGAGAAGGAGCTGCAACAACACGTGTACCAGTATGGGTGGGGTTAAAAGTGACAAAGGTATCCACCAAATCAACTAGAGTAGGAGTAATTAGGTCAAGTGGAGGAGTAGGTCTGTATATTAAAGAGGAGCTGGAATGCACAGAGCTCCTGAACTTGACCAATGAGGTGGTAGAGGTACTTGGAATCAAGGTAGAGAATATAAATTTAATTATTATTCTAATATACAAACTGCCAGATGCAACAGTTCAGGAATTCACTGAGCAGATCCACAAAATAGAAAATAGCCTTGGTAACCTAGCAAACCCAGTACCAGATATTATCTTCCTTGGAGACTTCAATCTACCCAGTTTACAATGGAGAATAGTAAACAGTAATACTATAGCATGAAATCAACCTGGAAATAACCAATCACAGGTCAGAGAACTACTGAGATTCTGTGACAAATTCTCGCTCAGTCAGCAGATTACAGAACCGATTAGGAATGAGAACACGCTGGACCTCATATTCACGAACAATATCATTGCTCATTGAAGTGGAAACTAACATTAATAACGGTAGTAGGCCCAAGAGAAACAACAAGCGAGAAGGGCTATTCAACAAATTAAATTTTAATAATAAAAGGATAGACTCGGAGAAAATAAACAAGGAACTTACAACATTATATGGGAAAATGTTTAAGTAATAAAAATCCTACACAAGGTCCAACGTAGAAAGAGAACGCAGACGACATTACAAAAGAAGAAAAAATTTAACAGAAATGCTGAAGCAGAGCCTCAAAGCTCTCTGAATGTACTCGCTAGAAAGACGATGGGAGAAATATCAAATAATATACAAGTGGGAAAATACTGGAGGGCCATGTCCCAAATCTGCACTGTAAAATAACAACATACTGGAGTGAACAATATGGTAGAAAATGCAGAGTACTGTACAACCAGTGAAGAGCAGGGGTGCCATAGGCACAATTAGAGAGAACTATATGAACATCATAGGTCCATGGTAGTTTAACATCCTCCCAGCGAGCATAAGAAATATTGCCGGAACAACCGTGGACATATTCAAGAGGAAACTAGATAGTTTCCTCCAACGAGTGCTGGACCAACCTGGCTGCGGTGGGTATGTGGGCCTGCGGGCTGCTGCAAGCAACAGCCTAGTGGACCAAACTCTCACAAGTCAAGCCTGGCCTCGGGCCGGGCTAGGGGAGTAGAACTCCCAGAACCCCATCAACTAGGTGTTTATGGATGAATAAATCATCAGGACGAGTAGAATTAACATGACTGAGATTAAAATACTTAGTCCATGTAGCAGGACCAAACAAAGCTTGGAAGGTATTAGAACCGGAAGGAATCGTGCGAGTGTGACTGCGGAGAGGACGGCACCGAGCACCCTCAGTAAGAGGGGGGGGTAAAAGGCGCAGTTTTTACAATGAGAGATGAAGCCACTCCATGTGATGAGGTGGTCATTACTGGGGGCTTGGGGCTCAACCCTGCCACAGAGGTAGAAGGGGAGCAGAGAGGGGTTAGGTTAGTCGGGACCTGGTAGACCAAGCTCTCACAAGTCAAGCCTGGCCTCGGGGATTAGAAAAACTCCCAAAACACCATCAAGTGGGTATCAAGCAGGGAAAGTCTGGAGCTGCTTGGTCTGGGACCAAAGTAGCTGGGGGTTACAGAGCCCGGCTTTCCATCACAATCCGACTCGGGGCCCTGGTCTCCCACCCCACATTTGAGAAGTTAAAAGTAAGTGTCAGATATCAGCATGTAAATGAACAGGTAAACATATCATCAACAAACAAGCCCCCATACCCACCATGGCGGCACAATTAGAGGATAGGACACCTGATAAGACGTGGGCCTCCCCAGGGGTGCATCGTAGATATATGCCCTGCAATCACCACTTTAAGAACCATCAGTCCGTCAAGGTTGGGCTCAGCAATGAAGGAAAAGAGTGACAATAAAAGTGTCCCTTTGCTCAACAGTTTCGGGTACCACAGTTTTACGGGCAAAAGACTGTGCCTCATCTAACATCCAGTGTCAAAACAGAAGACGACATCTAAAAGAATGATCAAGAATAGCAAAAAGTCGCTGGGAAATAGCAATTAAAAAGGAGAATTGGGAAGGAAAATTAAACTCAGTAGGAAAAAGCATTCAGCACAATTAGTGAAGAAGGCAGCAGGAGCATAAGGCTTCAAAAGGACAGAGGACACTGTCCCATGGAGCATCACACTCTAGCATCTGCCAACAAAGCCCCCTCACGATGGCAACAGGCTGGAAAGGGAGGGAGAGATGAAAAAGATGAGAGGGTGAAGAATACTGCTCGGTGAGACACCAGTGTTAATGGGTAGAGTGGGAAAATTGGAATCATTCACAGATACATACTGGAGTCTGTCACTGAGGTAAGATTGTAGGTACTGGAGGGAGTGACCTCTTACTCTGTAATGTTTCAATTTAAGAAAGTTAATGTGTTTACAGTGTCAAAACGTCTTATGTAGGTCAACAAATAAATGAATAAGGTACTCATTTTTTCCAAAAGCTGCATAAATTAATCATACAAACTGGGCATGATTGGTCCTTTTTTGGTCCTGAAGCCATTATGGCAAGAACTAAGTATAAATAGGAGTAAGGCTGCATGTAAATTAACTCTTTAAAATATTTTAGACAAAATCGGCAGAATTGATTTTGGTCTATAATTGTTGACTTCAGTGAGATTGCTGCTTTTATAGACTAAGGTTACTCTTGCTTTTTTCTCAAAATATCAGGAAAGGTTTAGAGTTCAAATAATTTGTTGTAGAGCAATGCAATGGCTGGAGCTAAAAATCTAGAGACTTTTTGTAAATTAGGGGTGGAATCTCAACATACAGTATCTATGCATGGGGTTCATTCATCCACTGCAAACTACCTCAAGCCCATCATCACCCAATGAAAATCTGCTATCAGAACAATAAAACTGTCTTCAAACAACACACAACCTCTCTGTTTAAATCCCTGAACATGCTACATATACACTCGCTCTACACATTCTCTTGTACTATTTACAAGTACAAAACCTTGTTCCTAAATGCTAACCCTGATCTGAAACTCTCCATTGATAGACGTAATAGAACCCACAAGCACCACAACATATATATCTCTTTGATATAATTTTTTTATATAAATTGACAGTCAGGATAATATAATTGCCAATCAGACTAATATAACTTTGAATCAGGGTTTTTCACCCACAGGGTTATTGATCAATAGAACTGCCGACCCACCAAAGCCATAACTGCCAAAACTGTGCTGAATTTCAAAATATACCTGGAAAAAATCATGAAGGCAAACTGGGAGGGAAAAGGGAACCTTCAGCAAGCCGACGACTTCCTGTTCTCATTGAGGCCACTCGGGTTAGTGGCCCTCAGGTAAATCGGGTAAAATATTATTCCCAGACAATTACAGCATAACTGATAAAGTTAGGCTAGAGTAATAAATTTCTGGTAAATTTAGAGTGATAAATTTTTAGAGTAATATAAATTTAAATTTCATATTAACTTGACTGACAGCTATAATGCCAATTAGCATTCAATATACTCTTCGGTGAAATATTTATAATCAAGAGTAGAACTCATAAATAGGCCTAAACAAAAAATAAAAAATGGACATCAGTTTGCATATGAATCTGATGAGAAAATTCCTGGATTAATATACATTTCCTTACCAATCAAATGGTGTCACCTTAAGTACGTCTCAGATTGTCTTCTTCACCAACTCCAATGCTAAATAATATTACAACAAAAATGTCCATAACTTAGCTACAGAGTATATAACATTTTAAATGAATTTCCACAGGAAGCAAAAAAAGGAAGCGCATTATTTACATATATATGAAGAAAAACATTTAAAGCTTTGTTTTACCTTTGCTAAATTAAAGAGATATTTCTATACAGTACTTATAAGCAATTTTGAGTTTTCCTAGTGACAGCTTCTCTAGTTCTTGCTTGGTCATCTAACTTTCATAAAAGAACAATATAATAAAATATCTTTTATATCTTTACCTTTCATTGTGAAGTGTATTTGTCAAACAAAATATAATTACCTCTGAAGAACATCCAACTGACATTGTGATAGCACACTGTTAGATTCAAGGTAAGTTAATATACCATTGTGTGCCTCATTATCCTTCAACATTCTCTTAATTATCTTCCACACTCAATGTGTTTAGCCTATTATTTGCATGTATCATTTTGTGCCTCTTCATACTTCCAAGTTGACTAAATCTCTTTCCACACTCTGGACACTCGTGAGGTTTATCACCTGAATGCACTAACATGTGAGTCTTCATACTTCCACGCTGACTGAATCTCTTCCCACACTCTGGACACTCATGCAGTTTCTCACCTGAATGCACTAACATGTGCTGTATTATAGATCCACGTTCTCTAAATTTTTTACCACACTCGGCACATTGAAAAGGTCTCTCATTCGCATGCACCTTCCTGTGAGTCTTCATACTTCCAAGATGCCTGAATCTTTTCCCACACTCTGGACATTTATTAGGTTTATCATCTGAATGCACTAACATATGAGTCTTCAAATGTCCACGATGACTGAATCTCTTCCCACACTCTGGACACTCATGAAGTTTATCACTTGAATGCACTAACATGTGAGTCTTCATATTTCCACGCTCACTGAATCTTTTCCCACACTCTGGACACTCGTGAGGCTTCTCACCTGAATGCACTAACATGTGAGTCGTCATATTTCCACGTTTACTGAATCTCTTCCCACACTCTGGACACTCGTGAGGCTTTTCACCTGAATGTACTAACATGTGAGTCGTCATATTTCCACGTTGACTGAATCTCTTCCCACACTCTGGACACTCGTGAGGCTTGTCACCTGAATGCACTAACATGTGAGTCTTCATACTTCCAAGACTGAATCTCTTCCCACACTCTGGACACTCGTGAGTTTTGTCACCTGAATGCACTAACATGTGCCTTATTATAGTTCCACGATCTCTAAATTTTTTGCCACACTCGGCACATTGAAAAGGTCTCTCATCCGCATGCACCATCCTGTGCTTCTTCATACTTCCAAGATGACCGAATCTCTTCCCACACTCTGGACACTCATGAGGTTTATCACCTGAATGCACTAACATGTGAGTCGTCATACTTCCACGTTGACTGAATCTCTTCCCACACTCTGGACACTCATGAGGTTTATCACCTGAATGCACTAACATGTGAGTCTTCACACTTCCAGGACGGGTGAATACCTTCTGACACTGTGGACACTGGTGAGTCTTCATCTTCTTTATGACAGGTGCAGTTTGTGTGAAGGTTTTCTTCCCCGGATGTTGGGAGAAGCGTCAAGGCTTGAGTGTTGTTTCTTAGAGTTAGACTTGATGTGAGCACTTGGCGGTCAATGGTGGTGCTTCTTCTTTATGATAGGTACAGTTTGTGTCAAGGTTTTCCCTTAATGCTCGTGCTGGACATCACCGGCGGACGCTGCTAAAATGGCGGCGGTTGTTTACCCTCTCATCGCCTGAACGTTCCAATGTTTTTGTCTGGTTCCACATATCATTTTTCCTACTACTTATTTTTGTTTATAAGTGATCATTTACAATTAACACTTGTATTTATATTCATGTTTTTCAATCAAAGAATGTACTTGAAATTGTTTCTTTAAACATAAAGCCACACGATTATACTTTTTGAAGGAAATAGCTCTCCCATAGTGGATGCACTACATGCGCAGAGTTGACCAACAATAGTTTCATATTCTTTTTTACCTATATATAAATATATATTGGAAAAGAAGTTCCTGTAAAATAGTCTAATAGGGGGTATAGGTGTTGAGTTAGTTGTCTCTTCAGAGGTTGCATGGCGTTTCACTTTCCTTCTTAACAATATGCCTTCAGCCGAACAAGTCTATGTGGGTGGGGACGAGGACAGGTTGACGAGTTTAGCAGTTACCAGGGAGGATGTTCTTAAACAAATAGTAAAACTCAAACCAAACAAATCCCCAGGGCCGGATGAAGTGTTTGCCAGGGTGCTTAAAGAATGCAAAGAGGAGCTTTGTGACCCACTGTCAACCATATTTAATAAATCAATAGAGTCAGGCAGAGTGCCAGAGTTTTGGAAAGTTGCTAATGTGATACCAGTTTTTAAGAAAGGAGATAGATCACTTGCGTCTAACTATCGACCAATTAGCCTAACGTCTATTGTGGGAAAGTTACTCGAATCTATAATAGCAAATAAAATTCGTCTTCATCTTGAAAAACATAAATTAATAATTGAGTCGCAACATGGTTTTATAAATGGCCGTTCATGTTTAACAAATTTGTTATCTTTTTATTCTAGCATTGTTGAGGCAGTTGATAGTGGTAAGGATTGCGATGTTGTATACCTTGACTTTAGCAAAGCTTTTGATACAGTGCCACATGAAAGACTGATTAAAAAGATAGAGTCTCATGGTATTGGGGGTGCTATATTAAGCTGGATTAGGGCATGGCTATACCAAAGGAAACAGAGAGTTAGTATAAATGGAATCAAGTCAGAGTGGGAAAATGTTGTAAGTGGAGTGCCTCAAGGCTCTGTCCTGGGACCTCTGTTGTTTATAATATATATAAATGATTTAGATTCAGGTTTGAGTAGCAACATTTGCAAATTTGCCGATGATACGAAAATCGGTAGGGAAATTAATTCGGAGGAGGACTCACTATCACTTCAAGTTGATCTAGATAGGGTTTTGAAATGGTCAAAGGATTGGCAGATGCAGTTTAATGCTGATAAATGTAAAGTTCTGAGGTTAGGTAATGATGATAGAGTTACAAGATACGAGCTAGATGGTGTTGTGATTGCGAAGTCGGATTGCGAAAGGGATCTGGGAGTTATGATTAGTAAGAATTTAAAACAAAAGGATCAATGCATAAATGTTCGTAATAAGGCAAATCGGACACTTGGATTTATTAATCGCAGCGTTAGTAACAAGACACCTGGTGTGGTTCTCAAGCTATATCTTGCTCTAGTTAGGCCCCATTTAGATTATGCAGTTCAGTTTTGGTCGCCATATTATAGAATGGATATAAATTCACTTGAACGTGTCCAGCGTAGGATGACTAAGTTAATTCCCCAAATTAGAAATCTTTCATATGAAGAAAGATTAACAAAGCTTAAGTTGCATTCACTGGAAAGGCGAAGAGTTAGGGGTGACATGGTAGAGGTTTACAAGTGGATGAATGGACATAACCGGGGGGATATTAACAGGGTATTAAAAGTATCAACACGTGTTGAGCAAACACAGCAAACACAGAACGTTTGTGGACGTTTTTAAATGGTGCCACAAAGGTAATACTGTAACTTTTGACATAAATACGCATATCTGACGTTCTTAAAACCAAAGGATATAACTAAAAACATATATTCTTGAGACACAGTTTTTTAAGATTTATGTAAAAATTTAAAAATAATAGTAAATGCTATGGTATTATAATGTTTTCATGCTTTATATTTAAGAATAAATAATTTTCAGTCAACATTTAGTTTTTTTTGTTTACTTTCTGTAAAGCTATCCAATTTACGTTCTTATAACATAAATATAACATTTATATGACGTCAGTATAACGTTATTTACACGACATCATTACGTTATTATGATGTTATATTAACGTATAATTCCTGTATGTAAACCAGAATATATATTATATATATATTATATATAATTATAATATAATATACCAGAATAATATATATAAACTAATCTATAAGCAGCTTTACTCATATCTAGCCAAACTCAATATACTTAGCCCTTGCCAATATGGCTTCAGGCCCAAAAAAAGCACTAACGATGCACTTATTAGTATGCTTAACTCGATTCATACAGCTCTTGATAAAAATGAGTTCCCTGTTGGGTTATTTGTGGACCTGCGTAAAGCTTTCGATACTGTCAACCACCAAAACCTTCTTCTTAAATTACATCATTATGGTGACAGAGGACACTCCCTACAATACCTCAAATCCTACCTTACTGACAGGCTCCAATGTGTTTCTGTGAATAATACAATTTCGCCCACCCTACCCATCAACATTGGTGTTCCCCAGGGCAGCATACTTGGCCCTCTCCTCTTTCTCATCTACATTAATGACCTTCCAAATGCCTCCCAACACCTCAAACCAATCCTATTTGCTGACGACACAACCTTCATTTACTCCAGTCCTGATCCCCTTGCTCTAAATGCCACAGTAAATACTGAGCTAAATAAAGTCCATCTGTGGCTAACTGCCAACAAACTCACCCTTAACATTGACAAAACTTTCTATATTCTGTTTGGCAATAAATCCTCTAATCAAATAAATCTCAAAATAAACAATACCCAAATTTGTAACAAATTAGATGGCAAATTCCTTGGCATTCTCATTGACCACAAGCTGAATTTCCAGGGACACATTCTAAACATATCAAAAAAAGTTTCAAAAACTGTGGGCATTCTTTCTAAGATCAGATATTATGTACCACGCCCTGCCCTGGTGACTCTCTATTACTCCCTTATCTATCCATATCTCAACTATGGTATTTGTGCTTGGGGCTCTACTACCCAAAATCACTTACGTCCTCTATTTACTCAACACAAAGCTGCTATTAGGACAATATCCAATTCTGGCCCCAGACATCACTCGGTACCCCTATTCAAATCCCTGAGTATGTTAGACATTAAGTCACTGCACATTCTCTCATGTGTACTATACATATACAAAACGCTAAATTGTAATGCCAATCCTGATCTCAAAAGCTTCATAGAAGGTTGTAACAGAACCCATGAGCACCACACCAGAAATAAATACAGTTTTGATATTCCTAGAGTACGACTTAATCAAACCAGAAATGCTCTACAAATCAAGGGGCCCAGGATGTGGAATGACCTTCCCAACCATGTTAAAGACAGTACCTCTCTCAACCAGTTTAAGTTAAAAACGAAGCTATACCTAATAAATTCCCTGTAACCTACCTTACCTCTCTATTGTCAACCCATGTATGTTTTTTGTTTTTTGTTTTTGTTTTACAATTCAACGCTGTTTTAATGTAATTTTCTGTAATAATTTGTAATTGTATTTGTGCTGTTTTTTCAACAATGTTCCCCCCTCTTTTACCTCTATTTTTATTTGTACTCAACGCATTTTTTTCTTTTTACCCATTAGTTTTAAGCTTTAGTCAGTAGTGTTTTTTCCTGCCCGAAACGCTTTGCGTAATAGTGGCTTTAGGCATTGTATGTACTAGCTCTTATCTATAAAGCCAACAAACTTTGTAAAATCTCTTTATGTATGTACCTTTGCCTAAATAAAATTATTATTATTATTATTATTATTATTATTATTGAACTTTATGTTTTAAACCTTGTAAAGTTATCATAAAACTTGGAATAAGACAATAAGCATGCTTTACTTATGAAAATATACAAACAAATCAACAAAAACATTTTAACATAAAAAACATAAACATAACATAAATTAATTGCATGCATGGGAGTTAACTGGAACTCTGTAATATTGCATACATGAACCTTAAGGTACAAACCCAGTGTATTTACCCATGCAGTTCTTTCCTAAATCTAAATTTTTCCAATTTTTACACTGTTTCGAGTTCTGTCTTGTGTTGCTACTTTTAATACCCCATTAATGTCCCCTTTGTTATGTCCATTCATCCCATTGTGCACCTCTACCATATGTCACTCCTAATTCTTTGCTTTTCTAGAGAATGTAATATAAGCTTTGACAATCTTTCTTCATATGACAGGTTAACAGGTAGAACAAAGATTACCATTTATATATGGATAACCATTATAAGTCGGTTTGAATGAGTGAATTGCTGCTTGAAGATAGGTATGTACACGTGTGGTACTATCAGATTGCATCGTGGTGAGCCTAAAACCCTTCAGATCCAAGCAAAGGGTAAATGCCAGCAGATACAATTGCGAACACATTGATACCAAAATGAAAGACATATGACGAGAATTGAGGTAACCAAAGTGAAAAGAGTGTTCACATTACATTGCACTAGAGTGCTCCCGGGTTACTTTCTCTCACTTTCTCTGTTTTGTGCGGATGGTACACCTTGCTTTTGGAGTTTATATGCATTTAAACCTGTAGATAATTCTATTGCGAACACATTGATACCAAAATGAAAGACCTAGGATGACAATTGAGGTGACCAAAATGAAAAGAGTGTATACATTTTATCGCTCTTGTGCGCTCCCTGGTAACACACTCTCGCTTTCTTTGTTTGTTGCGGATGGTAAGCCGGGCTTTTGGAGTTTATATGCCTTTAGTCCTGTAGAGAATTCTATTGCGAACACATTGATGCCAAATTGAAAAACCTAGGATGAGAATTGAGGTAACAAAGTTGAAAAGGGTATACACTTCTCAGTATTATCACGCTCTCTAATGTAATGAGAGTTGCCTGAGGGTGGCTCAGCTTTCTTTTTCTGGTACCCTTGGCCTACATTCATCTTGTCGGCGGGTGGAGCGCGCTGCTGTCTTTGACATTATATGCAAATAGTTCTGTTGGGAATTCTATTGCGAACGCATTGATACCAAAATGAAAGACATAGGACGAGAATTAAGGCGACAAAGTTGAAAAGAGTATACACTTTTCAGTATTTCCGCACACTACCTGGGAATGTCCAAAAAAAAATGGAGAGAGTGGAGGGGTAACTTGCCCAAAACGCGAAATTGTTTGGGGAGATTAACTTTCGTTCAATACTATTATGCAAGAGGAGCGACACATCTATGGTTCATCCAATAAAATCAGCAGACTTCTAGATGTTACTACTGCTCGGCTTAGACTCGGTTACAAGTATTTCTGGGAATTCTCATTATCTGCCGATGTAGACCTGACCAAATGTTAACTGTCAACAAAATTATTTGCACACCCTCCGTCACTATGTGATAGTGAATTCAGAGACAATTCTATAACCAATGTACCAACGATGTGTCAATATTTCATTCAAAATGATCTGGTACCAGAAATTTTAGCCAAATATCCCCAGTTTGCTAACTGTAAGTAGTAACAAAGTGATTGTAACCTATCCACCGCTGCCCACTGGATGGGGAGCGGTGTGCAGGACAAACATATCAATTGTGACACTAGCTCTCCACATATGTCAGTTGCTTAATTTAGAAACTGTACTTGTGATCGATCTCGAACCCATTGTTGATGTGACGACTTATACTGAATTTTGTAACTAGCTCATCAAGATTGTAACTTGCTTAGCTAAATGAATTGTGGGGTTCAGTCCCTGAGCCCATTATGTGCCTCTGCAACCCTTTCCACTACCGCCCACAAGATGGGTATGGGGTGCATAATAAATGAACTAAACTAACTTTAAGGCATCCTGAAAGAAAGCTTGGAGGGCTTGAAAAATTGCAGAACGAAGCCTTGAGGATAATCCTTGGGTGCCCTCGTACCACAAAGATACTTAATATGAGAAAGGAACTTAATATTCCGAGCGTTGTTTATCGTGTTACTGAAAATAACTGTCAAATTGGTATAAAAATGCTTAGGCTAGCTCATCCTAACCCTTGCACAGAAGCCCTCCAGAATTTCTTTATTGAATGTAAACATTGTTTCAAATAGATAAATAAAATTGGAACTGAACTCAGAAAGTATCAGATTTATAATTTGTACCAAGAGAGACAACAATAGCACTTTCCTGCACTGTAGGAAATTACACCCTTTTCAATTTTAATCCCTCCCTTTCCATCAAAGGAGCAAATTAGAGATCAGTCCCAGCTTTGTTTTGAGGCAAAGCTCAACGTCTTAAGCCATATTGATGCTCTGTCCACAGAGCATTCTCTCTCTCAAATCATATACACTAAAGGTTTCCTAGAGCGCCCAACGGGTGCAGCTGGAAGTGCAGTTGTCCAGGCAATAGGATATGACTTATATTTTGAGTGGGGAGTCCGTATAAACAACTGGGCCTCTACCCTTCAGACTGAACTATTTGCCTTGCTCCTTGCACTGAAATGTGAACAAGTATCCAAACTTGATACATTAATTGTAAGTGACTCTTTATCATCCTTAATTGCTCTCAACTCTTTAAGACATAACTGTAACATGCTTGTGTCTGAAGCTAGACACAAATACAATAACAACTTGAGGAACCTTATCATAAACAATAATCTCAACAAAAATCACATAGTTCTCAGAGGTGTTTTCAATATTGACCTAGGGCTACAAAATAACCCTCAAGTAGACTATTTCCTCAACAGCATGAATTCCTGTATGCTCATCCCCGCAATCACCAGGCCCACCCGAGTCACTCAAACATCTGCGACTACCCTGGATCACTGATGGACCAACATAACAGCTCCTCTTACATCAAGTATAATCACTGACAGAACAACTGACCACTATCCTACCTTCCTTGTAGCGAACATGGCCATAACACCACCAGGTAACAAGAAAATTACCTTTAGGTTACAATGTGAAGCGGCAATAGGCAATCTCACAAATGCCCTCCACAATGTAAACTGGGAATCTAAATTTATCAATACACAGGATAATAATTCGTTAACTAGCCTCTTTCCAAAATTTTAAGCCTTTACAATACTTATTGTCCTCTCCTCACCAAGCAAGTAACTGGCAAAAAGGTTAAATAATCCCTGGCTCACTAATGGCATACTTAAAGCAATCGACAAGAAACATGAATATGAAAAAAAACTTAGGATTGGCCTAGTTGGAAAAGAAGTAGTTAAGAGGTACTCATCAGTGCTTACCAGTATAATAAGAGCAAAGCGTTCCTATTACGAGAATAGATTCAAAGAAGCAAAAGGCAACATAAAAAGCACATGGAGAGCCATCTCTACCATCCTAGGAGCTAAACAACATTTACATAATAAGATAAAAATCTCCAAGGATGGTTATACACCTGCAACAGATCTTGAAACAGCAACTGAATTTAATAGCTTCTTTTCATCGTTTGGTGCTCACCTTGCCCGAAAAATCCCAGAGACTCAGACATATGTTACCACATATCTTTCACGCAGCTATCCAAACTCTCTTCTCCTCTCTCCGGTCAGCCCTACAGATGTTGTGTCCATCATTCACTCGCTAAAAACCAAAGCTGGGAACATTAGTGAAATACCATCGATGGTACACAGGCGTGCCTCCCATGCCCTTGCACCATCCATAGCATTGCTGTTCAACAAATCCCTAGAGTGTCATACCTTCCCTGATATCCTTAAAAAAGCAAGAGTAACGCCAGTTCATAAAGGAGGTAACACGGCAGACATAAATAATTACAGACCCATATCGAATCTACCTATATTATCAAAAATATTTTTTTTTTTTTTTTTTTACAAACAGCTCTACTCCAATCTTGTAAAATTCAATATACTAAGTCCCTGTCAGTTTGGCTTCCGCTCCCAAAAGAGTACCAATGATGCTATTGTTAGTCTGCTTGACTTAATCTTCTCAGCCCTTGACAAAAGTGAGTTTCCAATTGAACTCTTCATCGGCCTGAGAAAGGCCTTTGATACTGTTAACCATAACTACCTCTTACTTAAATTCCACCATTATGGAATCCGTGGCCTTGCCCTAAACTATATCCGATCCTATCTTAGTAACAGACACCAATATGAAGCCATCAATGGGCTTCATATTGATATAACCTCTCCCACTCTACCACTTAATTACCGTAAAGGTGCCACAGAGCAGCATCCTAGGACCCTCCTGTTTCTTATATACATCAATGATCTCCCTAATGTCTCTAACATACTTAAACCTATATTGTTGGCTGATGATACTACTCATCTACTCTGACCCCAACCCACTCCTGTTAAATAATGTTGTAAACAATTAATTAAAAAAAGTCTACTTGTGGATGTCAACAAACAAACCTCACACAAAACATAGAAAAGACCTACTATATCTTATTTGGAAACAAATCAACAAATGCAATTCAGCTTCAGATAGATAATGTAAACATTAGCAATAAAAATGATGGAAAGTTTCTTAGCCTATACTTAGACAAGAGACTCAACTTCCGCACCCATATACAACACATAACTAAAAAGGTTTCTAAAACAGTTGGTATACTGTTTAAGATCAGATATTATGTACCCTGCTCTGCTCTCCTCTCACTCTATTATGCACTTATCTATCCCTATCATTCTTATGGTGTTTGTGCTTGGGGTTCAACCTCTGCAAACTACCTCAAGCCCATCATCATCCAGTAAAAATCTGCTATCAGGACAATAACTAACTCTACCTTCAGACAACACACAGCTCCCTTGTTCAAATCCTTAAACATGCTAAACAAATTCACTCCATACATTCTCCTGTGTAAATTACGTTTATAAAGCCCTTTTTCTAAGTGCAAACCCTGTTCTGAAACTCTTCCTGGACAGATGTAATAGAACACATGGCCACCCCACCAGACATAAATATCTCTTTGATATCCCCAGAGTCAAACTTAATCTATGTAAACACTCTATGTAAATAAAGGGACCTAGTCTATGGAACTCACTCCCTAATGATTTGAAAAGCTGTCCAACTTCTGCCATATTAAAAAATAAAACCAAAAAGTACCTAATTTCATCTTCATAGTTTTCTACCATGGGCTTTATCTTCACACTGTACTCAATCCCCCAATATTTGTACCTAAGCCATATTACTTTAACATTGTTGTAGCGAGTAGATTATCCCAATAATATACTCGCTCCAAATATAGTGTTAATATTCCTGTCAACCTTTGGAGATGAATGAGGTGAGGCGTTGCCCGGGCAACACGGTGAGGTATTGCCCAAGCAATATAAGCAGCGGTGTAGCGAACATTGGAGAGTCTACTTTCAAGTGTGGTCTAGAGCAGACACTTGCGAGATACTGTACCAACGCTCAGTGCGCTCAACTCACCAACGTATCACCTGTGTACTTCTGTATATTCGACCAAATATATATATAGTATCTTAGTGTCTGTGTTTATTTGTCACCATACTTTACGTAACAATAGAACCGTTACATTGGTGACCCCAGAGAGTTTCGACGATACCCAGCCACGATGGACTACAACATGGACTCTCACTGGACCTCCACTGCTGCTGCTTGCTGTGGACCGCAGCCACCTGTCATGGAACGTTGCCAACACTCTTGCCACAGCTATGATTTTCATCGCGATCGTCTCTGCATTTTCATCTACTACGGCTTGCTGCTCCACGATCACTACTCACTCATCTGGCAGCTTCATCAGTAACTACATAATGTGGGATCTACAGCCTGCCCTGCCGACTCTCCGTCGCTGCCAGGGCACTGCTTGTTCTACAGGGGCGCCCACGAAAGCTGCTCTTTCGTCAGATTCATCTACACGTTCACTGCATTCTGATACTCTGCCGACTCAAGCACTTTGCGCAGTACAGGACTTACAGCTTGCGTTTCCGACTCTTCGTCGCCTCCAGGACAATTCAGCTCTAGCAGTGATTCCCTCGTTGTCCTAACTACGTGCCTACATTACCTCCTAATGTCCTGGTGCCCGAGCCCATCCGCCCCGGATCTAAATGCTCCACCAGCGACCCAAGGACGCAACAATTATGCACATTCTTCTCTCCTGCTACACCGAGCTTGTCCACACACTGCCTACATCTTTTAGTACCAGACTACAATTTCCACAGTCAACAATGTAGTACTCGGCGTGTACAATCAACTCAAGATGCTACAGCTTCGACACAGAGCAGACAGCAGACTACGACCGCATCGAGCCGCCACGCTCTCGCTCCCCGAGTTTAGACACTCACAATTCTCAATCGAGCCGCCACGCTCTCGCTCCCCGAGTTTAGACACTCACAAATCTCAATCGAGCCGCCACGCTCTCCCACATAGAGCTCCACGACTCCGGCCTCACTCAGCTCTCTGCTCTGCTCCAGGCTTCGTCTCAACGTCTGCGACAAATCCAGAGACACATCCGCCGACTACGCAGTTCACTTTTCGACCACAGTTACCAGCAGCACCGCCTCCTACGACGACGGACGATCCTGTGCGACCTCCCACCCTACGACCCCAGTTAGATGACATCAGCGAAGAGGATGAAGTTAACTTTGATGGTTATGTAACGCGAGCAGGGCGTACAATTCACCGACCAGCTAAGTTCCTTGATCAAGTATTTTTCCTTTCATCCCCTGGGAGGGAGAGTTCTGTAGCGAGTAGATTATCCCAATAATATACTCGCTCCAAATATAGTGTTAATATTCCTGTCAACCTTTGGAGATGAATGAGGTGAGGCGTTGCCCGGGCAACACGGTGAGGTATTGCCCAAGCAATATAAGCAGCGGTGTAGCGAACATTGGAGAGTCTACTTTCAAGTGTGGTCTAGAGCAGACACTTGCGAGATACTGTACCAACGCTCAGTGCGCTCAACTCACCAACGTATCACCTGTGTACTTCTGTATATTCGACCAAATATATATATAGTATCTTAGTGTCTGTGTTTATTTGTCACCATACTTTACGTAACAATAGAACCGTTACATTGTAATCTTAGATATCATCTGATATCATGGTTGTTGTATTGAGTGCATATACTACTGCATTATTCTTTGAAACTTTTCCTCGAAATGATCTTCATATTGTGCTTCAGTGAACCAATGTATAACCCTGAAATGCTATCCTCATGTACCTAGTAATCCTTGTTTCTTTATTGTGTATTGTTATTATTGTGTATCATTCTGATCTGCTTTTGTGTCAAAATTTCTTCAAATTACCTGCAAACACTTTTGCTGATTTTACTGTAATTATTCTACTTAAAATTATCTGTACCTGTAAAGAAAAGCTGTAAAATACCTGCTAACATTTTTTATCAATTTTACTGTTAATTTAAAAAAAAAATCTGTTTAAGGACTTACCCGAAACGCTATGTGTGCTAGTGGCTTTACAAGAATGTTAATTCAACTTATTTTCTATATTCTCTGTTAACCCCCAATGTAACTTCTTGTATATAAATAAATAAGAATAAAATAATAAAAATAACAAAACTATTAATGATGGGTTCAAGCGACGAGGGAGTAATGCGCAAAGCGTCCCTCACCTGTGACGTCACAGCGTCATCTGACGCCATATCAACACAGCGGCCATTTTGTCGTGAGTTCAGTCATAGCGAGGACTAACCCTTCATGCAAACTGCACCTACTATCAAGAAGAAGAAGATTTTGTGTTCCACCGATAGTATTATCGTAAGTAAACACTTATATTTTATATTTTATTATATTAATTGATTCTATTTTTCTGTAATAAAGGTCCAAAGGGGTGTTAAGGAACAAGGGTACTGTGTTGGGAGGTGAGGGCTGTTACTGGTGTCTGTGGGGATGTGAGGACTTGTACCAACCACTACCACCACCAGTACCTTGTCTTGCACCCTGCTTAGTATTCCTATTGAGATATGAAGTATTATTGCATTCATATAATTATTCATTCACAGTCATTACTATTTTTATGGGCTATGTTCTGTTACCCTAATGCTTTTTACCCCTGGACATGTCCATTTACTCTCCAGCCCTTCACAAGCCACTGCTGCACCCCCTCCATGCCCATACTTACTGTGCTTATTCTTACAGGACTGCACTGCATTATGTGGTGCTCACTGCCTGGACACCTTGGCAATGTAGAGACAGATATTCTGCAATACCGTGATATTAGCAGTAGAGTGATAAGCTGACACACGGGAGGTACAATGGAAAGAAGTTGAGTATCAACTCTTGTAATTTATATTGCTTCCAGTGAGTTTTTAGTTTTCTTATAATCACTATGTTATCTATCCTCTACAACCTAGTTTTCTGCTTGATACATGGATTATAGGATTCTGGTAGTTGTTCTACTCGCCAAGCCCTTCCAAGGCCAGGCTTGACATGTGAGAGCTTGGTCCAACAGGCTGTTGCTTGGACAGGCCCCTCAGGCCCACATATCCACCACAGCCTTGTTTGTCCGGCACTTCAAAATCAAATGTTTATTTACGTAAGGTACATACATATTTTTAGGTAAGGTACTCTTTATTTGGGTAAATTTATCTTCGTAGTATTTAGTTTTGGCTCGTCTAATTATCTTGGATAGCAATAACGAGTAATTCTTTGAGAATTCTTTGGAGACAATTCCTAACCTATACTTCTCCCAACCTATACTTCTTCTCAAGGTCATCTTCACTTCTTGAAGATGTTCAGGTTTTCTCTTGAAGATGTCGACAGTTGTTCCAGCAATACTGTATTTCTTTTATTGCTGAAAACCTGTTTTCAGCCATAAAAAAATAATCCTGAATCCAGAAAAAAATCCCTTTTGTATCATCTGGAAATTTTCAAATATTGCTGATCAAACCTGAGTCTAAATTATTTGTATATATTATGAATTACAGAGGTCCCAGGACAGGGTTTTGAGGCACTCCACTTACATTTTCCCACTCTGACTTAACCCCCATTTATACAAACTCAGTCTTATCTTTTAGCTAATATTTTATTGTACACACCATACTCAGCCTGTGTAGGGTAGTTTATTGTGCATGTGTAGTATATATATTTGTGTAGTATATTTGGTATATTTAATGCCTCTAACCTCTCCTCATAGTTCTTGTCCTTCAGTTCTGGGAGCCACTTAGTAGCATGTCTTTGCACCTTTTCCAGTTTGTTTATGTGCTTCTTAAGATATGGGCACCATACAACCGCTGCATATTCCAGCTTTGGTCTAACAAAAGTCGTGAACAATTTCTTGAGTATTTCGCCATCCATGCATTTAAAAGCTCTGAATATTAAACTTTACCTGCAATTGGTTGTTGCTGTATTTATAGAATATGATTTGTTCTGCTTTACATTTGTTTGTTCCTTTTTTTCAAAATTTCTTTCTGCCTCTCTCCTCACTGCCGTGTAGTTGTTTCTCTTTGTATTACTGGTATGTTTGGGGGTTTGGCCTCTTCGTATATTGATTCCATTTTTGTGTCTTTTGGTCTCTGGCCGTCTTGAAATTCAGTTGAACAAATCCTGTTTCCTAGTTCTGCATCTCTGTTTTGGTATAAATGTTTTTGTTCCTTTATCATATATTTCACAAAATTGACATACTGTGCATTAATTCATCTCAATTACTTCCTTTCCTAACAGCAAGCCTTTCCAGTAAAATTCTTTGAATTCTTTTCTGACTTCCGGCCTAATGTTTGTTTTATCCTAGTGTGTATGATGCCTAGCGTGTGTCTAGTGCCTGTTGTGTTAAACCGAAGATAAATGCATAAGTGTAGGTCCAATAATTTAATGAGTTATTTTATGAAGTAATCTTTGTTTATAGTGCTCGTTGTGTGTCTGCAGGTGCATTCAGTGTGTGTATGATTCAGTATGTGTATGAGTATGTTGTATGTTGACTACTACACATTGGGTTCTATTAGTCAGGAAATTGTATATCCATCTGCCTATTTTTCCGGTAATTCCTTTTGAACGCATTTTATGTGCAATAACACCATGGTCACATTTGTCAAAGGCTTTTGCGAAATGTGTAAATTACATCAGCGTTTTGTTTGTCTTCCATGGCATCTAGTGCCATGTCAGAGTGGCCAGCAACTGTGATAGGCAAGAGCGCCCTGTTCTGAAACCATGTTGTCTGGGGTTATGGAGATGCTGTGATTCCATGTATTTTGTGATCTTACTTCTTAGCATTCTCTCAAAGATTTTTATGATGTTCGATGTTAGTGCTATCAGTCTGTAGTTTTTTGCCTCTGCCTTATTTCCTCCTTTATGGGGCAGTGCTATCTCTGCTGTTTTTAGTATGTCAGGGATAATGCCAGTATCTAGGCTTTGTCTCCAAAGAATGTGAAGGGCCTTTTTTTTTTTACAGTTCTTGATGAATATAGAGTTCCAAGAGTCAGGGCCTGGTGCAGAGTGCATAGGCATACTGTCTATGGCTTCTTCAAAATCCAGTGGGGATAGGATGACATCTGATATATGATTTGATGTTGGTATCATATCCATGAAAAATTCATTTGGGTTATCAATCTTCAGTGTGTTCAGTGGCTCGCTGAAAACAGTCGTACTGATTGTGTGGTAAGACGTACTGATTCTTGTGTGGTATTGTGGTAAGTGCAATAATATGTATTGTTTCATTGCAGATAAGAGATGCCAGATCGTTCCAGATTTCCGAAGTACTGAAATGCACACCATACAGGCTTGGTGGATCTAGATGCAAGGTAAAATAATTTACATTTACTTGAATATATTTTTAGCTAATTATCAGTATATATATATAATATATATATATATATATATATATATATATATATATATATATATATATATATATATATATATATATATATAATATATATAATATATAATATGTATATAATATATATAATTATATGTGTGCATGTGTATAAATTTGTGTGTGTATGTGTAAATCATGGAAATTAACATGTGGTGAAAAATGTGACCGTGTCAGACCATGGAAGAAGAATTGAAACAGGAATTTCCTTAAGTACTTTCATATTTAAGTAATACATGTTCAGAAGGAATCAAGTAAATGTAAATTATTACATAGTAATAATTATTACATTATTGCATAGTACGCAATCAACAAGAAACATGAATATGAAAAGAAAGTTAGGATTGGCCTAGTTTCAAAGGAAGTAGCTAAAAGGTACTCATCAATGCTTACCAGTATCATAAGAAAGGCAAAACTTGCATATTATGTGAATAGATTCAATGAAGCAAAAGGCAACATGAAAAACACTTGGAAAACTATCTCTAGTATCCTAGGAACTAAACAACACTCACATAACCAAATAAAACTCTACAAGGATGGGGATATACCGTCAACTGATTTAGAAATGGCAAATGAATTTAATAGTTTCTTTTCATCGGTTGGTGCTAATCTTGCCAGTAAAATCCCACAGACTCAGACACATATTAACACATATCTCTCAGGCAGCTATCCAAACTCTCTTCTCCTTTCACCAATCAGCCCGGCAGATGTTGTGTCCATCATACACTCTCTAAAAACCAAGGCAGGGAACACCAGTGAAATTCCGTCCATTGTGTACAAGAGAGCCTCCCATGCCCTTGCCCCACCCATAGCACTACTGTTCAACAAATCTATAGAGTGTCACACCTTCCCTGATATCCTCAAAAAAGCAAGAGTAACGCCAGTCCATAAAGGAGGCAATCCGGCGGACATAAACAATTATAGACCAATATCAAATCTACCCATTCTATCAAAAATATTTGAAAAAATTATTTACAAACAGCTCTATTCCTACCTCGTAAAATTCGACATACTCAGCCCCTGCCAGTTTGGCTTCCGGTCCCAAAAGAGTACCAATGATGCAATCATTAGTCTCCTTGACATTATCTACTCAGCCCTTGACAAAAATGAGTTTCCGATTGGACTCTTCATTGACCTAAGAAAAGCCTTTGATACTGTTAATCACAACTACCTCTTATTTAAACTCCAGCATTATGGAATCCGAGGCCTTGCCCTTGACTACATCCGATCCTATCTTAGTGACAGACACCAATATGTAACCATCAATGATACAACTTCTTCCACTCTACCAATTACCGTTGGAGTGCCACAGGGCAGCATCTTAGGACCTCTTCTATTTCTTATATATATAAACGATCTGCCTAATGTCTCTAATATTCTCAAACCTATATTGTTTGCTGACGATACTACCCTTATCTACTCAAACCTCAACCCACATACACTAAATAATGTTGTGAATAATGAATTAAAAAAAGTCCACTTATGGATGTCAACGAACAAACTAACATTAAACATCGAAAAGACTTACTACATCTTATTTGGAAGCAAATCATCAAATGCAATTCAGCTACAGATAGACAACATTAACATCAGTAATAAAAATGATGGCAAGTTTCTTGGCCTATTCCTAGACAAGAGACTCAACTTCAGCACCCACATTCAACACATAACTAAGAAAGTCTCTAAGACAGTTGGTATACTCTCCAAAATCAGATATTATGTTCCTAACTCTGCTCTCCTCTCACTATATTATGCACTAATCTACCCCTATCTTAATTATGGTATCTGTGCATGGGGGTCTACCACTGCAAACCACCTTAAGCCCATCATCACACAGCAAAAATCTGCTATCAGAATAATAACTAACTCTGCTTTCAGACAACACTCAGCTCCCTTGTTTAAATCTCTAAACTTGCTAAATATTAACTCCCTCCACACATTCTCTTGTGTCAACTACATTTACAAAACCCTGTTCTTAAATGCAAACCATGCTCTGAAACTCTCCCTGGACAGATGTAATAGGACCCATTATCACCACACCAGAAATAAATATCTCTTTGATATCCCCAGGGTCAAACTTAATCTGTGTAAACACTCTATGCAAATTAAGGGACCTAGTCTATGGAACTCACTCCCTAGTGAATTGAAAAACTGTAAAACTTTTGCCTTATTTAAAAGCAAAACCAAAAAGTACCTAACTTCATCTATTTAGTTTCCTACACTGAGCTTTAAATTTGCTCTGTACCTAGTGGTACCCAATCTCCTAATTTTTATGTAATATCAAACAACCTTATCATTGTGTTCATTGCTGTCTTCTTTTATGTGCTAGCCATATGCTGTATTGTGACTACCAATTTTTGTCAACTACCATTCAAGCTGTCATTGCAATCAATCTTATATTGTTTCTGCTGTATTGTGCCTACCAATTTGTTGTCAACTACCATTTTAAGCTGTCATTGCAATCAATCATAGCTACCTATGTGCTTTAATATACTGTACCTATAATTTTCTCTCATCTTTTTTTTTTTTTTCATTCCATGTAATCTGTTATCATTTTTTTGTCTATAAATTTTGCAAGTATTTACCTCCTTAAAATTTTCTTAGATTAAGGACCTGCCCGAAACGCTGCGCGTGCTAGTGGCTTTACAAGACTGTAATTACCATAATTGTATCCTCACATTCCTTATGTACATTCTTGTATATGCATAAATAAAATAAAATAAATAAATAAAATAAAAATTTCAGGAGGAATGATTCCTTATGAAGATATATTATTGAAATACGAAAGTACTTAAGAAAATCCCTGTTTCAATTCTTCCTCAGTGGTCTGACACTGTCATATGTAATTACCAAAGTGTAGTTACAGGATGAGAGCTACACTCGTGGTGTCCCATTTTCCCAGCACTCTGTCATATAATGCTTTGAAACTTTTGACGGTTTTGGCCTCCACCACCTTCTCACCTAACTTGTTCCAACCGTCTACCATTCTGTTTGCAAAAGTGAATTATCTTACATTTCTTCGGCATCTTTGTTTAGTTCGCTTAAATCTATAACCTCTTGTTCTTGAAATTCCATGTCTCGGGAAATCTTCCCTATCAAGTTTATCAATTCCTGTTACTGTTTTGTACGTAGTGATCATATCTTCTCTTTTCCTTCTGTCTTCTAGTTTTGGAATATTTAATGCCTCTAATGTCTCCTCATAGATCCTGCCCTTCAGTTCTGGGAGCCACTTAGCAGCATGTCTTTGCATTTTATCCAGTTTGTTGATGTGCTTCTTAAGAGGGGTCAGTTAGTTTTTTAAAAGTTGTTCAATGTCAACCAATATTTTTTGACTAGTTGTATATGAAAAGGGCTGCAATTGTTCCAAGTTTCAGTACTGCAGTTCTAGATAGAAAGGGAGATTTTTTTTTTCAACGAATATTGCACATTTTCAAGTGTTTATAAACAACCACACCTTTCAGATATAATCATTCTATGACAAATTTCTGTCTCATTAGCATATAATAAAGGATCTGTAGGAAGGGATTTTCCAAACACATCTTTAGTTTTCCTAATGCAAATAGTCAAAGTTCCCCCCCTAAAATTATGCAAATATATCATGTTTATTGCTATTATAAAATCAATAAATGAACTTAGGAAGCAAAGCTTGTGCTAGATTTTAGAGACATACACTACATATAAGGTGTAAGTTTCATGTAAATTTAATAAAAAATGAGTTATAAGAATTTTTGTTACTTGAAATAAATAAGTAAAAAATAAAGTCTAAGGTGCTGCCATCTGTGGCTGAGGTTGACATAACCAATTTCCTGGCCCCCTTTGCACCCTTACAGATAGGTTTATGAGCCGTCAGGTGTATAAGTTTCATGCAAATCGTCCGATAAATAAGAAAAATAAAATTAAAAAAACAATTTTTTTTTTAACTTTTTTTAATAAAGCTAATTATATATATATATTTTTAATATATGCTATTGTGATAGCTGAGAATCATAGACATGATTTCAGTTGACACTTGTGTTTGATAATTGTTTTTGATCATTTTGGAAATTTTTTGACAGAATTGAGGAGCCGGTCGGCCGAGCGGACAGCACGCTGGACTATGATCCTGTGGTCCCGGGTTCGATCCCGGGCGCCGGCGAGAAACAATGGGCAGAGTTTCTTTCACCCTATGCCCCTGTTACCTAGCAGTAAATAGGTACCTGGGTGTTAGTCAGCTGTCACGGGCTGCTTCCTGGGGGTGGAGGCCTGGTCGAGGACCGGGCCGCGGGGACACTAAAGCCCCGAAATCATCTCAAGATAACCAAGAATTCAATATTTTGTTTCTCCCTTCCTATTTATGCTACGATGCTGAGAATTGGACCAGATGAAACCCTTTTCATATACAACACGTCAAAAAAGTTTGATTGAACTCGAACCAGTTTTCCTTTTGGCATATACGAATCTAAAGCCCCCTTAAGATATGGGCACTATACAACCACTGTGTATTCTAGCTTTGGCCTAACAAAAGTAATGAATAATTTCTTTAGTATTTCGCCATCCATGTACAGTATTTAAAAGCAATTTTGAAGTTAGAAAGCGTGTCATTGGCTCCTCGCACAACGTTCTTTATGTGGTCCTCAGGTGATCGTTTCCTATCTAGAACCACCCCAATCTCTCTCTTTATCATAAGTCTTTAAAGATTTTCCTCATAATTTATAGGTTGTGTGTGGGGTCTATGTTCTCCTATTCCACATTCCATAACATGGCATTTATTTACATTACATTCCATTTGCCAAGCGGTGCTCCATATACTTATTTTGTCCAGGTCTTCTTGAAAGACATTACAATCATCTAAATTTCTTATCCTTCCTATTACCTTAGCATCATCAGCAAACATGTTCATAGAATTCTGTATTGCATCTGGCAGATTATTTATGTAGACAATGAACATCACCAGTTCAAGAATAACCCTGTGGTACTCCACTTGTGACATTTCTCCAGTTTGATTGCCCCTGATTACTGCTCTCATTTTTCTATCAGAAAATTTTTCATCCATGTTAGAAGCTTACCTGTCACCCCTCCAATATGTTTCAGTTTTCAGAACAACCTTTTATGTGAGACTATTGAAAGTCTATTTTTGGTCCAGATAGATGCAGTCAACCCAACCATCACTTTCCTGCAAAATCTCTGTGGCTCGATCATAGAAACTGAGTAAATTTGATACACTGGATTTTCAAGATCGAAAACCATACTGTCTCATATTATATCGTTTCTCTCCAGTTGCTCTACTCATTCAGTTTTAATTATTTTTTCCAATATTTTGAGTATTACACTTGTCAGTGATACAGGTCTAAAATTGAGGGGGTCTTCCCTGCTGCAACTTTTGTAAATTGGAACTATGTTAGCCTTTTTCCACACATCTGCTATGACTCCTGTACACAGGCATGTCTGAAAAATCCGCTGAAGTGGTATGGTGAACTCAGGTGCACATTCTCTCAGAATCCATGGTGAAACTCCATCTGGGCCAACTGCTTTGTTCCTACTTAGCTCCAAGAATATTTGTTTCACTTTGTCTCTAGACACCTCTATGTGCTCTGTTGTTCTCTGGAATTCTTATTGTCTGGTTCCCTGAAGATCTCATTTTATACAAACACACTTTGGAACTTTTCCTTAAATGTTTCACACATTTCCTTTTCATTTTCCGCGTATCTGTCCCCCATTTTCAACATCTGAATATTATCCTTTACATGCAGCTTGCTTTTAATGAATTTATAGAAAATGTCTGGATCTGATTTACATTTGTCTGCTATACGATTCTCAAAGTTCCTCTCTGCCTCTCTCCTTACTGACGTGTAGTTGCTTCTCGCATCTTTGTATCGCTGGTATGTTTGGGGGTTTGGCCTCTTCCTCTAATGATTCCATGCTTGTGTCTTAATCTCTGGCTCTCTCGCAATTTCTGTTGAACCAACCCTGTTTCCTAGGCCTGCATCTCTGTTTTGGTATGAATGTTTGTGTGCCTTCATCGTATATTTTGCAAAATATGGAATACATCTCATTTACTTTACTTTACTTCAAGAATATGGTTCAATCAATTAAAAACCCTCTTGTTCAAATTGCAAAGAGACTGAAAGAGATGCAGCATGCCCAAAGGATTATATATTATTGATTATTATTAGGATTATATATTAGTGAATCATATTAGTGATTCAATTATTATGGACATAAAACAATAAACAAATAGTTTTGCTGTTATTTCACTCTATTCACAGGTTATATATATGTATCTGCATGTTTTGTTCACCATTACAAACCACTAAGTTGGTTTGATTTTTGTTGAGATTGTTATTTATGATAAGATTCCTTACGTTATCTGGGAATGAAGCTATGTTGGTATTGGGAAATCTGTAGATGGCACTTATAGTCAAGGAGGATTTAAGGGATTTACTGGAGAACTTGGCAAAGGTATATTCACAATAGTCGTCTCTATTACTAATGACACTATTGCAGATGAAGGTATCTTTGTAAGATATTGCTGTGCGACCTTTTTTTATTAGGCCTGCAGTTATGAATGGCTTTATTATCAGCCAAGTTGTAGCATACAACATAGCATATATATGTATATGGCATACATATATATATAATCAAAATTCGTCGGTGTACTACATTTTTGTTGTTGCTTTTAGGTGTCGCTTGTAACCAGTGTACGTGGGTCTGATTGTGCAACCATGGTTCGAAGAATAATGAAGAAGATAGGAACAAACGGCCTGTGGTCACTATACAGTCTGGAAGGGCAAAAGAAGAAATTGGCATTTCTACAAAAACAAGAACTATATAATGTTTTTTAAGTTAGTAACCAAAAAATTAAATAATTTTTTAAAGTTTAAAGTTCACTTAAAAATTTAAATTTTATGTTAAAAATTTTTAACCAAAAAACTTAATATTTTTCATATCTGGAACCATTCCATAATATTTTCCCAAGAATAAATGATTATATTTCTATCACTTGCTCTTAAGATTGTTTCATTTAATAGAGGTTGGGCATAATTGTTCTCTGCTGCTAATAGAACTGACTGACTTAGCTATGGGAAAATGTAAACTTAATTGGTTTATCCATTACAGTATTTTGCAGTTTATTTCATGATCCTGTGCTTAATACTTGCATAAATAGTAGATTACAAAATGCATTTTTATATCATTAGTATTGAATAATAATAATAATAATAATAATGCAAATAATTGACTTATAATAATTGACTTATAAACAACGTACAATTAATTGGTCGGTGATATTATATTATTAATATTTTTTCATTCTTGCAAAGCCTTAACAAAGCCATTAACGTGTTAATATAAACTTGATCACCTTCCACTATTTTTCTCATGTGCTACCTACATGTGCAAAACCTTATTCCTAAATGCATATTTTGTTCTGAAACTTGTCCTTTATATGTTGTGTATCACCATCTCTGGAGAGTTTTATCTGATTGATGTATAAATTACTTTTAATTTTACAGAATATTATTGTTATACTGAATTTATTATTATATAAATAACTTAGTTTTACAGAATCATCTATCAACGCACATCCACAAGTTGAGGAGGAGGATGTGACCTTCCAAATTTCTGAAGTACTGAAACATGCACCAAACAGGCCTGGTGGATCTAGGTACAAGGTAAAAATTTTAATTTGTGTATTTTTTTTTTTTTACTAATTGTCCGATATGTATGTATGTATGTATGTATGTATGTATGTATGTATGTATGTATGTATGTATGTATGCATGTATGTATGTGTATATATATATATATATATATATATATATATATATATATATATATATATATATATATATATATATATATATATATATATATATATATATATATATGTCGTACCTAGTAGCCAGAACGCACTTTTCAGCCTACTATGCAAGGCCCGATTTGCCTAATAAGCCAAGTTTTCCTGAATTAATATATTTTCTCTAATTTTTTTCTTATGAAATGATAAAGCTTCCCATTTCATTATGTATGAGGTCAATTTTTTTTATTGGAGTTAAAATTAACGTAGATATATGACCGAACCTAACCAACCCTACCTAACCTAACCTAACCTATCTTTATAGGTAAGGTTAGGTTAGGTAGCCGAAAAAGTTAGGTTAGGTTAGGTTAGGTAGGTTAGGTAGACGAAAAACAATTAATTCATGAAAACTTGGCTTACTAGGCAAATTGGGCCTTGCATAGTAGGCTGAGAAGTGCGTTCTGGCTATTAGGTACGACATATATATAT